>NC_084607.1:36474827-36594827 GCF_033807715.1 Cololabis saira | reverse complement strand
TCAGCAGTGGACAGTAAGCACCGGTTAGAATAATGACAGGACATTTTTATAGTTCTGAAGCTTTTGCTGTGCCTCTCAGCAGCTCATACTGATTATCTCCTCTTTCTTTATTTTTAGTTTGGAGTATTTGGATAACATGGAAAAGCTGGACCTCAGTTATAACCAGCTGTGGTCTGTTGGCCCCGGCGTGTTCAGGGGCCTGTCAAGGCTCCGGCAGCTCTACCTCCACAACAACAGAGTGACTGTGGTGCAACGAGGCAGCTTCGACATGCTGCCGGGACTTGAGGTAAATGGATCTTAGTTTAATCTTTAATCAATCAGGTTTCCTTTTTAAAATGAATATTATGAGAAGAAAGAATCCTTTCAAGTATAAGAGACCCTAATCTGAGGGAGGTCTGCTCACTGAACTCAAGAGGTACTATTGGGTTATTAGGGCCCGAGCACAAGGGTGCGAGGACCCTATTGTATCTGTAATGTTTATTATTATTAGGGCCCGAGCACTGAAAGTGCGAAGGGCCTATTGTATCTGTAGGAATTTTTCTTGTTCTCGATTTTTTTTCCCTTCTTCCGACAAAATGAGGGCCTTTTTTCCCCCTAAATGTGCCCCAAAAGTCACCAAATTTTGCACGCAAGCCAGACCTGGCAAAATTTTTTATATTTAATGGTTTGCATTAATGGGCGTGGCCTAATGGCTCAACAGCGCCCCCTAGAAAAGTTCGTGCCTCAAGCCCCACAATACGGTTTGACGTACATGCACGAAAATCGGTACACACCTGTATCATGTCACAACTTAAAGAAAAGTCTCTTGGCGCCATGGCCGAAACCGAACAGGAAGTTGGCCATTTTGAATTAATCGTGTTATTTTGGCAAAACTTATGTCATTAGGCCCAAACCGTAACGTGCACCCAGGTGTGTTATACATCAAAATGTTCATCTCCATCCTTTTCTCAGTCAAAAGCGTTACCGTGGCAACGATAGACGCCAAAAAGCGCGCCCCCCCCCTTCATCTAATTGGTCCATATTTGATAGTCCCTATTCTCGGCCATAACTTTTGAATGGTTTGACATAAAGACTCGTGGGTGGTGTCATCTGGCTCGGGTTTGAGTCCTTGAACATAATTGCTTCAAATTAGCCCCGTCCCTTCATCTGATTGGTCGATATCTGATAGTTCCTACTTTGTGCCATAACTTTTAAAAGGTTTGATATAAAGAGTCGTGGGTGGTGTCATCGGACTCGGTTTTGAGTCCTTGAACATAATTGGTCAAATTTAGCCACGCTCCTTCTTCTGATTGGTCGATATCTGATAGTTCCTATTTTCTGCCATAACTTTTGAATGGTTTGGTATAGAGTCGTGGGTGGTTTCATCCGCTAAATGTCCAGGCCTGAAGAATCTACATCAAGTCATACAAGCTTCCACTGCAGCCTGAACGTGCACAAGGGTGCGAGGGCCCGTTCATCGCTGCTTGCAGCTTTAATTATTAATTTTTTTTTTCCGGATTTACTTTCCAACCACACATCGATCATTTTAGTAAACAACATCATACAATCACAATTATACACCTGGTATGTCCAGCTGTAAATGGATTAGTTTAGAGTCACTATGAGTTACTCTGTGCGCTTAACCGTTGAGGCTAACCCAACCTCTCCACCAGCTTTATTTAACAGCTGAACACATCACCCTAGAAACATTCCCTTTTAACTATACCAACCCCAAAAAATAAATCCCTAATAGAGTTTATCCGATGAGCAGGAGCAGGAATTCTGTTCTCACACACACCGCAGGCCAGCACGCAGCTCCCGAAGCTCCGGCCTGCAAACATGCACAAAAGAGAAAAAAGGGGGCCAGCACAAGAAACTACAGGAACGATGGACAAAAATGATGGCTATGAGATACTTATAATAAATAAAAATGGAAATGGAGAAGAGAGGAAGGGCAGAGGAGAGGAGAAGAAGGGTGAGAGGCACCGCCCAGTGGATCATGTCGGTGCCCCCCACCTGGATCCGCTTCACGGATCCAGGTGGATGAGCTCTGCGGCTGAGGCGCATTCACGCTGACCGGTCGTTGAGGTCCTCTTTGCAAAATAAACTCAGAGCAGAGAGAGAGTTAAAAAGGCAGAGAAGGTAACAGATGACCTTATGATGACCTATCTACCGCTTTTATCCGCCGGGGATGCGGTGACGTCATCAGCGCCCGCCGGCAGATCGCGGTGAAGTCGCTGATCGCAGATCAGATTCCTGGACGCGCGCCGCTTCAGGCGCCGCCTTTTGTCAACACCTCTTGGACTACAAACCCGCTGTGCTTTGTAGTCTTTCCTTTCATTTCCCAAACAAAGCGGCCATTAGGTGAAACTTGAGCTGGTCTCAGACTGAGGATTCAGCCAGCTTTAAAGTCGAATTTCACATACAGTAATCACAAATGTTCATAAAAGTTCATAATCACACATGACGGTGGCCCAACAAAGGGTTGACTCCTGCTGCGTATTGTTTTTGATGGTGGTGAACATGAGCCTGTTAGATGTCTTCTTTCCTTCTAGGTACTTCAGATGAGCAATAACAACATCTCCCAGGTGGACACTGACGCTCTAGCTCCTCTGCACAGCCTGGCGGTTCTCCATCTGGAAGGAAACAACCTGCATCATCTCAAGTTTAAGACCTTCATTAGCCTTCACACGACTTCAACACACATACTCCTCTCAGGTTTGATGGGTTTTTATTTTTCTTCTCAAAAATATGACACAACGTTTATGTTATAAGACAATAAAAGCATCAATAATGAATGATGTAAGTTTCCAAACATAGAATTGGTTTGTGTTCTGGCTCTTCCAGCACATTTCAATTACAAGGTTCATTAAGTCATCCATCTGTCAAATGTATCCCACCATCCACTTAACAGTGATGTGCATTCACAGTTTAGGAATTCATTCTTGATTTGATTTGATTTGAAAGTGATGATCTGAAAGTTGCCTGTTTGCAAGTTGAGGCAACTATCGTGAAATTGCGGTGAAGAAGAAAACCTTTATTTGTCCCACAGTGTCGACATGACATTGTTTCAACCGCAAAGTTGTCAGTTGTTTGGACATTAAAATACTCCAAAACGTCTTGTATTGTAGCAAATGAAGGTTTATTGTTGCCTATATGAGCTGATAATACAAACGTTTCTCTGAATCTTTAAGGCGCACTTGAAGATCTATAAAAAAGTGAGACATGAAAGGACATCCCAACATGGGCAATTAGGATCTGTAATCATACTCATGTTGTTTCTCCTTATAACTACTCGCCTCTCATCATCCATCCATCCTTCTTCTTCCACTTACTGTATCTGGGGTCAGGGCTCAGGAAGCCCAGACGTCCCTCTCCCCAGCCACTTTGTCCAGCTTATCTGGGGGCATCCCAAGGCATCCTCAGGCAAGCTGAGAAAAATTTCCCCGGGGTCCCCTCCCAGTGGGACATGCCAAGCACAGCTCACCAGGGAGGGGGGCGGTGGGTGACAGCCGCTGCTAATCCAGAACGCGAGCCCTCACACCACACATGGAGGCGCACGTCGAGCACTGGAAATCTGAAAAAAAAAAAACCCAGAACAGACACGAAACAGGTACGAAACCGGCAGAAACACGATCAGCAACTGTCCCTGGTCTCGAGATCCAATCTGAGCTAAGCTACCGCGATTAACTAACCCCAAAAACTACAGAGCAAGCATGCAGGTGAACGAGCCGGTGTATCTGTCTATATTTGTCTCTGCTGCTTCCTTGCTTTTATTCACTCTGGGTGTACCCTAGTTTACAGAGCTGACAGCGCCCCTAAAGGGAGGGGGAAAGGGAGTGGTCGCAGTCAGTGGACAGGTATAGATTGTTCTTGTTTAGCAACAAGAAGTTTCCTCTTCTCTGCAGATTTCTGCTTTATGCTGACAAACAGGAAACTTAGGATAACTTACTACAATAATTCCAACATTTCCCTCCTGTTTATCATGCATGCTATACAACACCACATACTTCGCATCACAACCCAGTCTTCAAAATATTTTCAACTAGGAGTTAATTTCTGTTGTAGTCACACATTTATGCTCAGAGATCATCAATGTTCATCTTCTCCATAAGTGCCAGGATCAGGGAAAAGGTCCGGCAGATGCAGGTAGTCGTCGATGTCGTCATCCTTTTCTCCTTCGTTGTCATCTTCCTCTTTGGACCAGTGGGTTGGCGTCACCTAGGGTGACCTAAACACTGGTTTTTTTTATTTACGTGAGACGAGTTTGGTAAAAAATCTGAGTGGTAAGTCTCGCTTCTACCGTTTATAGGTGGAGACTTCTTACCTTTGCATCCACTCAGACCCAATCTGTGTTTCTCACTTCTTTTAATATGGGAATATTTCCATTGAAATATTACCCCTTTCATTCATTCATTCACACCCCCCTTTTTGTGCACTTATTTCCTTATTTTTTTGCCAGGGGAGTCCGTCCTCCCACGGAATTTAACTACTTCTCTGAGTATAGGACTCCGTACGTCCCACACGGAATTTAACATACTTCAGACGTCTTTATCACTTCAGGTCTCTTCAACTCTTATTACTATATTACTATAATAAGACTGACTTACCCTGTGTTGTGTCTAGCTCTCCTGCTTTCGGATGTCGTCAATCCTCGGGTCCCAGCGGTCAACCGAAGTTGGTCCTGTCAAAAGGGTCTCTGCCTTGGCCAAGGTCTTGTCCACCGTGTTCGCGTCGAACCGCTGGAACCGTCAGATATGTTGACATCCGGCTCGAAGGACCAATTAAATGTTAGGTTTAGGCACGTAACATTTGTATCATCAAACTCTCTGGAGACAAAGAAAGACACAAACACCATTAGAATTTACTTGCAAGGAGAGCAGTCGAGATTTGTAAGATCTCCAACATACTCTGATTTGTCTCTGCTGCTTCCTTGCTTTTATTCACTCTGGGTGTACCCTAGTTTACAGAGCTGACTGCGCCCCTAAAGGGAAGGGGAAAGGGAGTGGTCGCAGTCAGTGGACAGGTATAGATTGTTCTTGTTTAGCAACAAGAAGTTTCCTCTTCTCTGCAGATTTCTGCTTTATGCTGACAAACAGGAAACTTTTTAATCACTTAACACAGCATTGTTTTATCAGTGTGTCACAGGCATAAGCAAATTATCATACGTTCTGTTAATAGCGAGCATGATAACTTACTACAATAATTCCAACAACACTTAATAAAACTAACAGCATCGAGGAGTACTCACGAGTATAGCGGACGCTGCGACGAGGACATCGACCTGGAAGTAAATTGTCCACTCAGAGTCCAGTCAGAGTCAAGACCTGAACCCCTGGAAGGCTCTGGAGGACCAAAAACACCACAGTTCAACCAGTAAACACTAACAGAGTGGTTCACAAACACACACACAAAGATGCAGAAAGCTGTGTGTAATTGCATCACTTTCTGTTCTGCTTCGCTCTGCTCAGCTGGTTTTCAATGATTTCCACCAGCGTACTGTGAAGGAGCACCTCTGTGCTCCACAACACGGACCTCCGGCTGAGTTAGCTGCTGATGCTGCATGGAATGTCATCAGAAACACTAAACCTCACCACTTTCATGGTGGCCCCAGCTCAGATTAAAAAAAAACATTTTCTCTTCCACATTTCCTAGACTATTCAATTCGTTTTTAGATGAGGTTGCTTTTTAATAATTCAACAACGTGGAGTCATATATATATATATATATATATATATATATATATATATATATATATATATATATATATATATATATATATATATATATATATATACACACACACCATATTTTCTGGACTATAAGCCGCACCCGCTCTATTTAAAAAAAAATTATTAAAAAAAGATATACAAGCCGCATCTGCTCTATATAAAAAAAACAGATATGCAAGCCGTAGATATTGATGTTGTTAGATTAGATATTTACTACATGTAAAGAAGGATTTTGAACTGTAAATGATGTACATGTTTGTACCTAAATAGATCTTTCCTAACAGTGTCTTTTAACACGGCAGCAACTTTGCTGATTAAAACGGGACAGAACCAAGAGAATTTATCTATTTATCTGTTTGAAATCCTCTTTCTATCTGCTAAAGAAAAAGTAGTGTATTCTTCTTTGCATTTATTTTGTCTTAGTTTTGATTCTAATTCCGGTTAGAGCGCCCCGAGCGGTGGAAGAAAAAGAATACACAGAATAGCCGCACCTTTGTATAAGCTGCTGGTTGAAAACCTATGAAAAAAGTAGCGGCTTATAGTCCATAGAATACTGTATATATATATATATATATATATATATATATATATATATATATATATATATATATATATATATATATATATATATATATATATATATATACATACACATACAGCATACAGTATACACATACAGCTAATGGGGATCCAAATAAAACTATAAACTATTAATCTCAAGTGTAGCGTTCACATTCAAGTGTCTTCTTGCCCCCAGGGAACCCGTGGAGCTGTGACTGTGAGCTGCATCGTGTCTTCAGTAAGATCTTACACGTCCGTCATCTCCACATTGACGACTACCACAACGTGACGTGCCGGGACCCTCCGCCGCTGGCAGGGGCTTCACTCGCCCAGGTCAACAGCCAGCTCTGCCTCGCAGAGACAGCCACGGTCCTTGTCATCACCGGCACCGTGCTGGTCACCGTGGTAGCAGCTCTGGTGATGGCGGAGAGAAACAGGAAGAGGAACGGGGGGAAGAACTGGGACAGCGAGTCACAGAGCCCTCCATCCTGAGACTGCAGTGACAGTGTCAGGGTTTGACATTTCCTGTTTTATTTTGAAGCCCATGTCTTTGTGTTTAAGTTCTGGTTTGACCTTCCTGTTTCCCATCGGCCCTGATTGTCTGCACCTGTGTCTCGATAACCCTTTAACAAATATCAGTATGGTTTCCTAGAAGGAACAGTAACAGATATAGATTGTAACAAAAACTAAGATTAAATAAACTTCAACTTCTAAAAACAAAAAATAACTAAGGTTGATAGAGTTCATACGTTTTTTACTTCTTACTCCTTTTCAAACTAAAAAAAAAGTCTCTCTCTTGCATTCATTGTTCAAATGTTGCCAGCATGTCTGTAACCTTACACTATCATGTTCGAAATGAAGACTTTTGACAGTCATATTACAATTGTATTCTTTCCTGTCAAGTTACCAGTTATATACACGTCATACTTCCAATAATGAACCCTCATATCGAAAATCTGAAACGGGACACTTCCAGTGCCAAATAAGCAGCAAATATTGGATTAAAGATGTAAACTAAACTACAGCTGTGTCAGGGTTTGACACTTCCTGTTTTATTTTGAAGCCCATGTCTTTGTGTTTGAGTTCTTGTTGAGTTCCTGTTCCCCATCGGCCCTGATTGTCTGCACCTGTGTCTCGTTAACCCTTGTGTATATCTGGTCTTGTCTTTCCCCTGCTCCCTGCTGGTCCGTACTGTTTGTTCCCTCCGTGTTTTTCCGAGTCTTCCAAGGTTTTTGTAGTTTTTGGTTCTTGTTTGAGTTCTGGCTTTTTTGTATTCCTGCTCAGCAGTGCTTTTTGTTAATAAATCATTGTTTTTGAGAACTTCCTCCTGCTCTCCTACATCTGGGTCCGAACACCAACCGTTTCTTAAAAGACAGGGTGGAGTGGAGACCAGTCATGTGGAGACCCAACACTGTACTTCTCTTTTCCCCTTTACTCAGTTGGTACTGGTTTGTGTGTTGATGGTAATAATAGTAGGTGCATCATGGTAGAATTAGTTGGAATGAAACACCCAGGTCATGTGGTCAAAGTCAGATTCACCTAAGCATGAGCCATGCGGCTGTGCATCCTGCACAGATCCTGCTCCAGGGTTTGACCTGGACAGGCTTGAGCAGACCGATGCTGAGTGGAAAATCACATCAAAAATCACAGAAGGAAACTAAAACGTCCATAATTCACAAAATGTAATGCAATGCAGTTCACCATTCATCTGATTTGCTGCCACCAGCTAAACCAAAGATGCGTCTGTTGTTTCGGTGTGTGGCTTAATAGGACAACAAGATATGCCAAATGTTAACAAGATGACCACCTGTCAGGATTAAATCGATTCCCTTTGTGTGAATGTGTGTTAGGACAAAGAAAGGGCTGAAATTCAACAGCTGAGATGAGTTACAGCCATAGTTTGACAGAACGGGACATGTAATTGGGATCCCAGCACAGTACCACAAGTGAGCACCGCGGCCATTGGCGCGGCTCTCAAACCTGTTGACTGTGTTGGGGGGGGGGGGGGGGGGGGGTTGATAAGAGGGGGGGCCGGGGAAGGCGTTGACTATAAAGGAAGGTGTATTTATCATTGTGTGTGTGTAAACGGTAAGTCTGTGAACTTCGCCCTGGAGCTGCTCCTCAGCCAATGTCCTTGATGTTATCAGACGGGCCGGCACAGTTCTGATACAAGTCCACAGATGTCCTTGGAATGGGGAGGGCTAGTGTTTACCTTCCCCATTCCCCATTTACCTTGTTTACATTCCACCAGAGAGATTGTGACTGGAGTAGCCGGCCAGGCTGCTCTGTCAAGGTCAGATTATAGAATCAACAATTATATTGGAAAAACAGGCAGATTCCAGTAATTTTCCGTCTGCCTTAAGTCTCTGGTTCATCAATGGTGACTCCAAACAGACAAATTAGTGATCAATTCCTGCCAAGCCGAGCTTCCAACTTCTCCAAGGTCTTATCCATCTTGCCAATGAGCTCAAAGACCGCCGCTAGCCTGCGATTCTGTTCAAGAATCGCATCCAAATGAGGTTCACGCCCACCGACACAAACACGGGGATGGTGCAGGTGCAACATCCCCGAGTCCATACACCTTTTCAAGCCGTGAGACCAGGAAGGGTGTAGTGCTGAGAATGGCACTGGCACTTGACGAAGACCAGACTTTGAAATCAAAGCAGATGTGATATGAAGGAGCAAATCAACACAGTCATGCAGGAGATGACCGTAAAACACAAATACAATCTACTGCTGCATTCCATATTGAGGCCCTCTATCATGTGGTCTTTATTGCCTCTTTCCTATCTCTCTTTTCCTGCTCTACCTGGCTGGCCTTCAAGAGGAAGCCCCCCCCCCCCCCCCCCCCCCGCCCGCCCCCACCCCTTATGACTTGGGTCCTTATCCAGGTTTCCCTGTTTTTACTTTTTAAATTTTATAATTTTAAAACAGGTCAAGCACTTTCTGCTACATATACAGAACAAGCCAACCTTTTATAGAAAGGAATAAAATTAATGAGGTATCTTCGGCTCGATTTTTCGGTGTAATTGTCGACGGAAAAGGCTGTTGGAAAGATCATATCGACTCTGTGGCCAGAAAGGTGTCAAAGTCGATAGGAATCATTAGGAAAATCAGTCCTGTTCTCAATAGATCCTGCCTGTTGACTCTGTATTCCAGTCTTGTTTATCCATATCTCTTGTATTGTAATGTTATCTGGGCCAGCACCTGTCGCACATATCTCCACAAACTTGATTTACTTCAAAAAAGATTTGTTAGAAGAGTCACAAGGTCAGATTTCCAGGCCCCATCTGTTCCCCTTTTTTCTAAACTCAAGATTATGAATATTTTTGATATCAATAAAATGCAAATCTCTATTTATATTTACAAAATTCTGTATTTAAGCCAATCACTACCACTCCACTTCCAACAATACTTTTGTATAAAATCCAATATTCACAGTTATCCAACTAGATCAGCATCTCATCTCCATCCACCCCGATGTCGCACCATTACAGGGAAATATAACATTAAACACAGAGGAGTCGCCCTGTGGAATAACATCTGGAACCTAGTTCCTAGCACTCCGTCCCTCCTTGTTTTCAAAAAACGATTAAAAAACAAACTCCTAGCTGAGATTTAAACAGCTGCTGACCCAGTACCATCAACGTCTGCTGTAGCTTGTGTGTCTGTCTCTACATGTAGCCTACATACAAGTACACTGTATATAATATATATCCAGATGCTCTTTGTTTTGGTTTATGCTACAGTCTGCTCTTTTTATCATATTTTTTACGATGTCTATTTTAACTATTATTTAATTATCTTGGTTTTTTTTTCGAAAGTATTTTTTGTTTTACTGTCAGAAGTGTATCATAGAGGGGAGGCCACTCGATAAGCCTCTCAGGTTTCTGACTTCTCCAGCACATTTTCTTTATGTTGTTGTTTTTTTTTTATTTCTTTTTAATTTTCTCTAAACACATTCTATTGTATTTTTTTCTTTTCTTCTTTCAAAAATGTGCAAATAAATAAATCAAAATCAAAAATCTAATATGTATGAAAAGTCCTTTATAAATAAAGTTGTATTGATTGATTGATAACATTGAATTGAATTGAATTTTGCAATTCAAAAATGCATGAAATCTGCACTATAAAAATCCTTGACAAGGATTCATGTAACTCTGAGGTATATGGGGGCTCAACTGAAAATTGTGTGTGTTAGGTCTAAATCAACATCACATAAATTCATAACGAGGAAAAACACAGAGACTGCTTGGAATAGTTTTAACGCACTTCTGCAGAAGGGGGAGAGCAAAGCAACAGGGGCAGAGCCCCTGATAGCAAATGCTTCCCAAATGCTTCCCCTCTGCATGATGCTTTTATTAAGAAACTTGACAGGAAATGACCATATAAGGACAATGAACAGTGAACAGTAGACAGTAGACAATGGGTGGAAGTGATAACGTGTGAATACCAGTGTTGGGACTAACGCGTTATTTAGTAACGCGTTACAGTAACGCCGTTATTTTTGCGGTAACTAATACTCTAACGCATTACTTTTTAAATTCAGTAACGCAATTACCGTTACCAAGGGTGCGTTACTCCGTTATTTCTGGATACAGTGAAGCCTTTTTCCCCCGCACGTGGAGACCGGAGGAAAAGTAGTGTGGATGTGTGTGTGCTTTCAAAAACATGACGGTCATGGCGAGACCGCGGTGAAGTTAGTTTTACGTTGGATATTCGACAGAAATGCCGCCCCAGAGCGAACGTCTGTTGAATATCCAACATAAAACTAACTTCACCGCGGTCATGGAGAGCCGAGAGACGGCGAGTTTCGCAACGTGGAGATATTGTCATTACAGTAATCCCTCGTTTTTTCGCAGCGGTTACGTTCCAAAAAGAACCTGTGATAAGTAAAATTCTTGTTACAATTAAAAAGGCTTCAAATTGCGGAGATCAGCACCGCCTTGCACGTATTCCACTGCTCCTCTGACTGCGCCGCTGCATCCTGACTCTGTAGCGTCTTTTTCCCCTTAAGCCCGTGTGCAGCTGTGTTTTTTAAAGAGAAGAAAATAGTTATTGGTCGTTTTGTCGCTGTTTTTTCTTCTGGGCAAAAAGATTCTTATAAACCGACATGCATTGGTTATATTTGAGAACTGTAATGAATGATTCATCAAAGAGTCCCATTCTTGAGCTGCTGCTGAAGCTCATTGGCCGTTCTCAGCTTGTTGCTAAGCGACCAGCGTTATTGATACAGGAAGTGAAGAAGAGGGGAGACTGTCTTTAGCCAATCAGAATGCAGAACACAAGCCACAATGCAAATCCATACAGTATCTGCTGAAATGAAGGCTAGAGGGGCATTAATGGGAGCATTTAAAAAAATGTTTTTATTTAAAGTAACTCAATAGTTACTTTTCATAGTAACGCATTACTTTTTGGTCTAAGTAACTGAGTTACTAACTGAGTTACTTTTTTAATGAAGTAACTAGTAACGGTAACTAGTTACTATTTTTCAGTAACTAGCACAACACTGTTGAATACTGACTACAGTAGACAGATGTCACCAGACAGTCCAAAACCTGAGTAGATCAGGAAGTGGCTGCTGTGACTTCTGTTAGCCAATCATGTGACAGTTTCGTAAGGGCAAAACAAGTACAAAGGTTGATTAACCTAACAGTGTGAATAAAGATTATAATGTTACAGCTATGAAGATTATTATTATAAAATCTGAGAAATTAGCTTGATTAGATTTTCAGTATAGGATAAAAAAAAATGTAATCAATAATAAAATATTTCCTTTCCTTTCACATTAAACCCAACTACAGAAAACCAACATACTGCAATATGTCTGAACTATTGTAAGACGTCGTGGAAGATCAATGATGCAGCTGCAGCAGCTGTTGTGACTAATGCAGCTGCAGCAGCTGCTGTGATTGATGCAGCTGCAGCAGCTGCTGTGACTATTGCAGCTGCAGCACCTGCTGTGAATGATGCAGCTGCAGCACCTGCTGTGAATGATGCAGCTACAGCAGCTGCTGTGAATGATGCAGCTGCAGAAGCTGCTGTGATTGATGCAGCTGCAGCAGCTGCTGTGACTATTGCAGCTGCAGCACCTGCTGTGAATGATGCAGCTGCAGAAGCTGCTGTGAATGATGCAGCTGCAGAAGCTGCTGTGACTGATGCAGCTGCAGCAGCTGCTGTGAATGATGCAGCTGCAGCAGCTGCTGTGAATGATGCAGCTTCGGCAGCTGCTGTGAATGATGCAGCTGCAGCAGCTGCTGTGAATGATGCAGCTGCAGCAGCTGCTGTGACTGATGCAGCTGCAGCAGCTCCTGTGAATAATGAAGCTGCAGCAGCTGCTGTGAATGATGCAGCTGCAGCAGCTCCTGTGAATGATGCAGCTGCAGCAGCAGCTCCTGTGACTAATGAAGCTGCAGCAGCTCCTGTGACTAATGAAGCTGCAACAGCGTCTGTGAATGATGCAGCTGCAGCAGCAGCTCCTGTGACTAATGAAGCTGCAGCAGCTCCTGTGACTAATGAAGCTGCAGCAGCTCCTGTGACTAATGAAGCTGCAACAGCTGCTGTGACTAATGAAGCTGCAGCAGCTTCTGTGACTAATGAAGCTGCAGCAGGTTCTGTGACTAATGAAGCTACAGCAGCTGTTGTTACTGATGCAGCTGCAGCAGTTGCTGTGAATGATGCAGCTGCAGCACCTGCTGTGACTAATGCAGCTACAGCATCTGTTGTTACTGGTGCAGCTGCAGCAGCTCCTGTGACTGATGAAGCTACAGCAGCTGCTGTGAATGATGCAGCTGCAGCAGCTTCTGTGAATGTTGCAGCTGCAGCAGCTCCTGTGACTAATGAATCTGCAGCAGCTGCTGTGAATGATGCAGCTGCAGCAGCTGCTGTGATTGATGCAGCTGCAGCAGCTCCTGTGAATGATGCAGCTGCAGCAGCAGCTCCTGTGACTAATGAAGCTGCATCAGCTCCTGTGACTAATGAAGCTGCAGCAGCTCCTGTGACTAATGAAGCTGCAGCAGCTCCTGTGACTAATGAAGCTGCAACAGCGTCTGTGAATGATGCAGCTGCAGCAGGTCCTGTGAATGATGCAGCTGCAGCAGCGGCTGTGAATGATGCAGCTGCAGCAGCTGTGACCACTGTGATTCTGATGAGAGCCCCCACTGTTTGCAAGACACAGGTGATGCTGACCACAGGACACTTTACCATGTAACTATGGTTAAGTTACTTTCAAATCGAGCCACTCGGTCGCGCACTAGGTTAGGCAGCGGCTCATATACTGAGGCTACAATAGTCCTGCAGAGGTCCAGGTTCGAATCCCGGCCTGCACATTTGCTGCATGTCATCCCCATATTCTCTCTCTACCCCCTTCCTGTCTGCAACTTCAATAAAGGGCCACTAGAGCCCAAACATTTTAAAATAAAGTTATTTTCAAATGATTAACAGTTCAAAAGCCACGCCTGTGTTACGCCCCAGGCTAGGGGAACAGAGGCGCAACATAAAAATGAGGCGGCGAGAGATGGTTCACAACAAAAAGGCTGTATTTGTTGTGGCACAGCTCAAGGTTCAATATCAAAAGTTCAAATCAGTGCTAACCGGGTTAGCACAAAAGAAACAAAATGACAAAATGAAAATAAAGCTTCTCTTCGGGGTAAACCTAGGCCAAAATAACAAACAAAAGATACTATCTTCTCAACCAGACTACCTAAGCCCTGGGAGGAAACAAAAGATCAAACGAAATTACAATTTCTGAGCTTAACTTCCTAACTTAACAAAAACAGGAGAAAAAGGGGATCAAATTAAATGGCGGTTTACCCTTACTGCTTCGTTATAAAATAAAATACAGGCTACAGCCAGTTACAACACTATTGAGCATAAACTAAGGACTACAAACAAACAGCAGACTAAACACTGATACAAATCACACATGCACAGAACACAGCGAGGAGGATTGCCACACTGAACAGTAACAGCCCTCCAATTGCTGACTGAGGTGTGCTGCTTTTGAGGCGCACAGGCAGCTTGTTGTCAGCTCGTCAGTCTCATCTGCGGAGGACCAATGGCGCGGCAGGAGGCGGGACCTGTCAACCTGAACTGTCAGTGGGAAGAACAAGATGGATCAAAAACAGGAGTGCTCACTTGCCCAAAAATACAGAAACAAAATATTAATACAATTACACACCTAACACAGGCACTAACGGCTGGGAGCCGTAACACCTGTTATTATTAGTCAATGTTCAGTAAAGTCTTATGTACTATAAATACAAGAGATCTCTGTCATGATTGGGGGGGTTTTCTTATCCCATAAAATGTACCAAAACATTCGTCCAGATCCATACGTCCCCCCAGCAGGACCCTGCTGGGTCTAGTCTAGCCCAGGCCAGATGGACGTCACCACCCCAGCTGTTAGACTCCACACATGAGTTATTTTAAGCAGCATGGCCACAATCTATCACCAAGACCTCAGACAGTCCTTCTCGCTAATAAAAAAGGTAGCGTAATGTCTCAAAACTGAAGAAAGTTGCTACCATATAAAATGCTTGAGAGAACAGAAGAAAAGGACCAGTAAAAGTATTATCTTGTATGGATCAGGCTGACAGTCCTGGCCACCACAGAGCGGGGGTGGAGCGGGGGTGGAGCCGGGGGTGGGGCCGTGGGCTCTGTCTCACGCAGCCACCAGGAAAGCCGACACCTGCCCCCGAACCTTGGCCCCCCTCAGTGCGCTTGCTGCAAGCGGTCCAGTTCCGCTCGGGTATGAAGAACAGACCCCGGCAGCTGGTGGAGACACCCCTGCGGACCGAAAGGACATGTCCAGCTTCGAGGTGTCCCTGCAACAGCTCAACGACTTGCTGACGGACGACGGCATTTACAGCTGGCCCTCCAAACACTTCAACGAGGTCTACCCGAGGATCTACGTGGGGGATGCGTGAGTCGAGTGTTTCATGTCACTGTCCTTCTGTCCTTTTGTCCTTCTGTCCTTCTGTCCCACAGCGGACACTAGCCCTTCATTTGAGGTAAATCAGGTGGAGCACTTTCTAGAAAATCCCATCAAACCACATCAAAATGTGAAAAAGCAACGTTGGTCCACAGTACAAAATGTATTAGTTTCACAATAAGGCCTCTCAAATTGTGACATGTTCACGTTTTTTTTCCCTGTTATTTTCTATTGGCCTGCTAATAAGTCATGTGACTGCCCGCAGCTGACTTGTAAAAATGAAAACATGGTGGCCATCCTTGTCTTTCTCAGTGGAAAATGCATTATTTTAAGGTAGTTTTGACATAAAAAGCGTTTTGATCAGTGTGCGAAATACCCATCCATATTCGGGGGGGCCCTAACTTTTTTTTAGTTTTTTTGTTTTTTAAACAGTGTGGCCCTATACAATAAACCAATACAATCTAGGACAAATACACGCACACTTTTAACCATTTTAGATGCAAGTTGTTTTACTAACAGGAGAAAAAATTGTGCATTACGATGCAGAATGTTATTTACAAATTAAATCCGATAATTAAAATAAATAAAAGACATTAATTGGCACCACACTGGTGCACTGAATGAATAAATGCCAGGTATAAGACATTGGCGCACGACCAGTGCATTGCAGAAACGAATAAACAAATAAAATAGGCTAATGTATTTTTTTAGATAAATAAAAAATAAATAAAATGAAAATGAATTGTGCATTCAAATAACAGTAATAACAACAAATGCCACTATCGGAGACGTGCAATCAGTGCACTTAAACAGATCCTCAGCCTGCACAATGATGACTGATTATTTAACGTTGTGTAACCATCCAGGAAACTATGTTTTAACACAGCTGTGTGAACACATTCACAAACTCCACTCATAACAGGTCATCACGCAAAATTAAAAAAAAAAACATGACGGCTCTCAACAGGTGGGTTCACGCAGCTTACACATTCACAAATCACACTCATAACAGGCCATAACGCAAAATAATAATAATAATAATTAAAAAAAAACATTAGCTCTCAGGTGGGTTCAGGCCATATTAAGCAGGCTGGCCTCTTACCTCAAGTTAAAATAGACCAAATGAGCCTGTTCTCGACTTCTTGTGCTTTCCGTCCTGGTTTCCAGGAAGAAGAGAGGCGATGTCCTGCTTTGATCCAGCTTCTGACAAATGGAACCGGGTCGAATTTGTCCAGAGGAGGACCGTTGAGGTCACAAACAGGAGTGCAGACTGGCTTTCTTCGCGCAACCTGTTGCACGCCTGGCTGTCCGTGTTATTAACTGCGGAAAAGCCTTGTTGCGCTGTGCTGGCGCACATGGCTAATTTGGCGCACATGGCTAATTTGCATACATAAAGGTGCAGGACTTGTGTTGAACCAATAAAAGTTTTGAATTGTGAATACTTGATATGGCGATCTCTTAAACATATTTCATTGACCATTAGTGACAATCAAATTATCATGTTATATTATATAGCCTAATTTATTTATTTTTTTGACAAAATTGAGACCCCCCCCTAAATTTGGCTTTTGAGTCCTTCAGGGGGGCTCAAGGGTTAATCGGGGGGGGCGGACCCCCCCGAACCCCCCCCGTATTTCGCCCTCTGGTTTTGATCATATTTCTAGCAAGAAATATACATTGAAATTTCCTAATATTTGTTCAGTTGCTGTATATGATCTTTGGTTTGTTAATTATTACGATTAATCTGTCAGGTCTCTGAATAAAATTGTTATAGTTTTAAGTTTTCTTGTTGTTGCTATGCTGGTTGCTAAGTGCGCCGCTATGGACGAAAACCAAGTGGTTTGTATGCTATTTGAATTATTCTTTACATCATGTAGTTATATGAGCTTTTATGAGGGTGGATGAGATTTGCCCTGAGTATCTCAAGTCTCTGGATATTATGGGGCTGTCTTGGTTGACACGCCTCTGCAACATTGCTTGGAAGAAGGGGACAGTGGAGTGGCAAATGGGGGGTGGTGGTCCCTCTCTTTAAAAAGGGGGACCGGAGAGTGTGTTCCAACTATAGGGGGATCACACCTCTCAGCCTCCCCGGGAAAGTCTACGACAGGGTACTGAAGAGGAGAATACGGCCGATAGTCGAACCTCAGATTCAGGAAGAATAATGAATAATTAATATAGGGTCTGGGGCCCTCTGTGAAGGGCTGTTCGGTCTCTATACGAACGGAGCAGGCAGTAAGTCAGACTTGTTCCCGGTGCATGTTGGACTTGGGCAGGGCTGCCCTTTGTCACCGATTCTGTTCACCGATTCCCCTCCGGGCCAGGGGCTGGAGGGGATCCGGTTTGGGAACCACGGGATGTTGTATCTGCTTTTTGCGGACAACGTTGTCCTGTTGGCTTCATCGGACCGGGACCTTCAGCATGTGCTGGGGCGATTTGAGGCCGAGTGCGACGCGACAGGGATGAAAATCAGCACCTCCAAAACCGAGGCCATGGTTCTCCTCCGGGAAAGGGTGGCGTGCCTTCTCCAGGTGGGTGGAGAAGTCCTGCCTGGGGTGGAAGAATACAAGTGTCTGTCTTGTCCACAAGTGAGGGAAAGATGGAGGGTGAGATTGACAGACGGATTGGTTATGCGGTCGGTGTACCGGACCGTCGTGGAGAAGAAGAAGCTGAGTCAATCTACGCTCCCACCCTCGCCTACGGCCATGAACTTTGGGTAGTGACAGGATAAGATTGTGGATACAAGTGGCCGAGATAAGTTTCCTCCGCAGGGTGGCTGGATGCTCCCTAAGGGATAGGGTGAGAAGCTCAGTCACTCAGGAGTCAGCTGAGGTGGCTTGGGCATCTGCATCGGATGCCTCCTGGACGCCTCCATAGGGAGGTGTTCCAGGCATGTCCCACCGGGAGGAGACCCGTATGGAGACCCACTATGTCTCTCAGCTGGCCTAGGAACGTCTCGGCATTATGTAATTGGCGACTCTAAAACTGTAGGATTGCATTTTGTAATTGGAGACTCAAACCAGGTGCCTAGCAAAATAGAAGTGGTTGCAGAGGTGCAGCGTTATAGAGGCGTTAACCAAAATAACCTTGTAAAAATGAAAACCAATGCACATTTGGTACCAATAAGAGACCGAAAAATTAGATGCGGACTATTAAATATACGATCGTTAAGCTTCAAGTCTCTGTTAGTAAACGATATAATTACAGAGAGCAGGAGTGATATTTTCTGTTTTACAGAAACATGGTTACAGGAGGAAGAGTATGTTAGTTTGAATGAATCAACTCCGCCCAGCTACTTTAATCATCATATTCCTAGAAGCACGGGACGAGGCGGAGGAGTCGCAGCAATTTATAACTCCAGTCTTCCAACAAAAACTGAACCTAAGTGCAATAATAATACATTTGAAAGCCTCACGCTTAGTCTGAAATTCCCGAGCTGGAAATCAAAGAAGCCAGTTGTGTTAGTGGTAGTGTACCGGCCCCCTGTTGGTTCTAATCTAGAGTTTCTGTCTGAATTTTCAGATTTCCTTTCTGGATTATTGATCAGTACAGATAAATTCATCATAGTGGGTGACTTTAATATTCATATGGATGTTGAAAGCGATAATCTTAAATTAGCTTTCAATTCTCTTCTAGAATTGGTGGGTATCTCACAAAAAGTGGACAAACCGACGCACTGTTTTAATCATACCCTGGATCTCGTTCTCACCTACGGTGTTGAAACTGATGATCTGTTGGTGTTACCTGTAAACTACTTTTCATCCGACCATTATTTAATAACCCTTGAATTTAATATTGTCGATGTTGAAGTGCAAAATAGGAGGTATTATTTTAGCAGATGTTTGTCCGATGAAGCTATTGCTAAATTTAGGGAGGCCATTGCTCATCTTACGACAGTGGAAAATAGTGAAGTAGTCGAGGCCAGTGACCTGGGTTCTACCTCTGCAGATGTTGATTTCCTTGCTAGTAACACTGCTGATTTCTTGAATTCAGCTTTAGATGAAGTTGCTCCTTTGAAAAGGAGGGTTTCTAACCACAGGAGCTTAACTCCCTGGTATAATTCAGATATCTGCATGTTGAAACAAAACATGCGTAAAATGGAAAAGAAAGTGGTACTCTTGTAAGTCTGTAGACTCCTATCGTGAATGGAAATATATTCTAATAGTATATAAAAAAGCCATTCGTAAAGCCATAACAGCTTATTATTCATCGTTGATAGAGGATAACAAAAGTAACCCACGTTTTCTGTTCAGCACTGTAGCCAGGCTAACAAAGAGTCACAACTCTGTTGAGCTGTGCATTGATTCAAGAAATCAACCAGCCGGTTGTGGGCGTTTCTTCAGCTTTAGCGACTTCCCTAGGCTCTGACTTGACTCTAGACTGTTTTGATCCTATAGACCTCTCTGAGCTGACCTCACTCGTCAATAGAGCTAAATCAACCACATGTATCTTAGACCCCATTCCGACTCGACTATTCAAAATTCTTTTCTCTTATTGGTGTGACAATACTGGACCAGATCAACTTATCCCTAAACTTAGGATATGTACCACAGGTTTTCAAAGTTGCAGTAATTAAACCTTTACTTTAAAAACCTTCTTTTGACCCAGACACCTTAGCTAATTATAGACCAATTTCCAACCTTCCATTTGTATCTAAAATTCTGGAAAAGGCAGTTTCAAGCCAGTTATGTGACTATTTGTATAGAAATGATCTGTTTGAAGTCTTTCAGTCAGGGTTCAGAATGCATCATAGCACAGAGACAGCACTGGTTCGAGTCACGAATGACCTTCTTATGGCCTCAGCTAGGGGATTGGTATCCATATTGGTTCTACTGGACCTCAGATAAGGATTAGTGTCCATACTGGTTCTACTGGACCTCAGTGCTGCTTTTGACACTATAGATCATGGCATTTTACTGCACAGGTTAGAGCATGTTGTTGGGATTAAAGGGACAGCTCTACGTTGGTTTAAATCATATCTATCTGACAGATTCTAGTTTGTTCATGTACATGAAGTTTCTTCAGAATAGTCGAAGGTCTGTTATGGTGTTCCGCAGGGTTCAGTGCTAGGGCCAATCTTGTTCAGTTTATACATGCAGCCATTGGGAAGTATAATCCAGAATCACGGCATACACTTTCATTGCTATGCTGATGATACGCAGCTCTATTTGTCTATGAAGCCAGATGAAACAGAACCGTTAGTTAAACTTCAGGCATGTCTTAGGGACATCAAGGACTGGATGTCCAGAAATCTTTTGCTTCTAAATTCAGATAAAACAGAGGTTATCATTCTTGGTCCAGAGCATCTTAGGAAAGGATTAGATGGTGTTGCGATGGCTTCCAGTGCAACTGTGAGAAACCTTGGTGTTGTTTTTGATCAGGATTTGTCGTTTAAACCATATGTTAATCAGGTTTGTAAAACAGAATTTTTCCATCTCCGTAATATTGCAAAGATTAGGTAAATCCTCTAGCAGAGTGATGCAAAAAAACTAGTTCATGCGTTTGTATCTTCTAGATTAGATTGCTCGGAGGTCATGTTCTGGGTCTCTGGAAAGCGTCTAAAGACAACATCTGTTGTATTAGACGCTATACAAATAAAATTGAATTGAATTGAATTACTGTAATGTGTTATTAGAAGGATGTCCAAGTAGTTTGCTGAATAGGCTCCAGCTGATCCAAAATGCAGCAGCGCGAATGCTGACAGGAATCAGCAGGAGAGACCACGTCTCTCTAGTGTTAGCGTCGCTCCATTGGCTACACGTAAAATTCAGAATCCAATTTAAAATCGTATTACTTGCGTATAAAGCCGAAAACGGCTTAGCTCTGCATTATTTGCAAGATCTGATAGTGCCTTATACTATTATGTTCCTGGCAGAGCTCTCCGTTCTCGGAGTGCAGGTTTACTCGTAGTTCCTAGAGTATCCAAATGTAGATTTGGAGGGCGGGCGTTGTGCTATCAGGAACCGTTACTATGGAACCAACTTCCAATCTGGGTCAAGCAGGCTGACATCACCTCCACCTTTAAAACTAAACTTAAAACCTTTCTGTTTAGTAAAGCCTATAGTTACTGTTTAGTAAACCTCTACCTGGTGTTGGTAAATCTTTAGTTAGTGTAAACTCTAGTGTGTTAGAGTCAGTAGTCATAGTTGCAGCTATAGAACAAGACTATAATAGTTAGTCTCAAACATAGCTTGGTGGTAGATATGCTGCTATAGGCCAATGCTGCAGGGGGGCACCGACATGATCCACTGGGCAGTGCCTCTCACCCTTCTTCTCCTGTCCTCTTCCCTTCCTCTCTTCTCCTTTTCTATTCTAAGTATCTCATAGCTATCATTTTTGTCCATCGTTCCTGTAGTTTCTTGTGCTGGCCCCCTTTTGTGCATGTTTGCAGGCCGGAGCTTCAGGAGCTGCATGGAATTTGTCTCAATGCATATTGACAAACCACAGAACTTCTGGGAGGAAGTCCTCTGCATCCAACCCTCCACTGAAGACTGTTCATCTGTGCTGGGACACTGTGGGAATATTGCATGTTTCATGCAACCGCATACATGTGCAGCGTGGAACAAGAACCAGCAGCCACAGAGGAAAGTGATGGTCACTGGTGGCCAGATGTCTGCAATAAGAGCTGCACTTGCTTCCATTCAGGCCCGCGGGACGGGTGGTGACGGCACGCTGCTGGGAATCCCGAGGACGGCCGTCCCCAGCTGCTGCTGGTTAACAGGGAGGCTGACGTGGTGACCAGCGCTGCTGCTGTGCAGATAAACCGCATCGACTTAAAGTATTCCAGACAGAGAACCTGCGGACACAGGTCATGAGAGCGTGATACTTTTGAGCAACAGAGCAGGAAAAACAAAGAAGATCATGATAGAAAATATCAGTGTTACTGGGAGGTTCCTCCTGTTGCAGCAAGGGGCTGGAAGCACTCGTTTGGAAGAGCTTGTACACTGGATGTTGAGTTGGAAGGAGGACATTCAAGACTTGTTTTAAAAAGCACAAGTTCTGAATTTTACATGGCTGAGCTACGAGCTCTTAAAAAGAAACGTCTCGCTCGCTCCTCAGCGCAGTGAGTCATGGGGGTGCGGTTCACGGGTGAACGGATGTTTTATTCTCCATGCTTTTTTAAGGGTTTATAAAGGATAGAGCAACATTTCTCACTGCTTTTATATCGGAGCAGACGCTCCCCCAAATATAGAGCGCACCCACCAACGCATGAAGGCTTGTCTGAAGACAAGTGAAGAGCCACTCATGGCTGTCTCAAAGTGCCTTTCTTCTGTTCTGATGCATCTCTCCAGGGCTCTTCGGTGTGGGGATTATTTTTAGCACCTTTCATGTCAGGAGCAGGATGTTTGAAGTGAAGCAGCAGCCCTGGAAGTCCACTGTGAAGAGTAGCACATTCCTCTCTGGCACAGCGGTATCACAGGAGAAAAGATCAAATAATGAACTTCCATCCATCTTGATCCTTCACAGGGTGGGGAGTTTAATCCCAGCTCCTCACATGTGAAAGGCAGGGGTTCACTGGACCGGTCGCCAGTCCAGATATCGACAAGCAACGGTCATGCATGCACCTACGGACAGTTCAGAGTCATCGTTCAACCTAACGTACATGTGTTTGCAAGCCGGGTACCTGGAGAACAGGTACCACTTCCCAGGTACCACTTCCCCTGGCCCCTTGGGTCGAGCCAGGAACCTACCTGTTGTGAGGCCACAGTTGTTTTGCACGCAGCATGCATCCCGTGCTGTTACTGGTGAGAGACATTGCATAATAATCTCTAATTGTTCCTTTCCTCATTAATGCCTGTGAACGTTTTAGTTCTTCACGAACTTAAAGACGGCTTATGAAATGTGCTGTAATTTCTTTGATTCAGGTTGATGCTGCAGAGGGGAGGAGACATTTGATAAATGTTTCAGACGTCTTTTCCACAGGGTATTAAGATGAAGTATCAAAAGCTTTAAAAACAAACAGAAATGTAAAACCATGCACATAACATGTCATCAGCTCAACAACAGAAACATTCTGGAGTTGTTTCAGTAATTAACAACTGATTAATAATAACTCATGGATAGAAGTGAGCTTGATGAGTGGTGGCGATCAAGTGGTTGCTGGGATACAGAAGACACAGCATCACAGGATCAGCCAGCGTTCAAAGTTAATGCTGCAGAAAAAATCGAATAAAATGGCAGATATTCATGTCAGGTGAAGGAGGGACTGTGTATAGATTAACCTCACACTCAGTATCGTTGGAGCGTATGATTTATCTTAATTTTTCTTCCTTTTCTTTTTAACGACATGATCCAGATTTCTGGCAACGAACGTGATGCGTTTGAAGCGTCTCGGTATCACACACATACTGAATGCCGCAGAGGGAAACTCCCTCATGCACGTCAACACCAGCGCCGAAGTCTACGCCGACACCGGCATCATCTACCACGGCTTTCCAGCCAGCGACACCGACCACTTCGACATCAGCGTTTTCTTCGAGGGCGCGGCAGACTTCATCGAGAAGGCTCTGGCATTCAAGAATGGAAAAGGTCAGAGGGCGGGAGCTCCTGCTTTTATTGTCCCCCCTGCAGCTGGTACCCTCGTGTCCAGCAGCAAGCTTCTGCTTCCTGCAGCTAATGTCACGCTAATGTCACGAGTACAATATAACAATCTCACAATGGAGCAGTTTTATTCATCTTTTTCAGTTGTGGAGTCAACCTGTTGAGTGAATCCTGTTTCCGGCATGTAAGAAGTCCCTTTCAGTCAAGAGCTGACTAAGAGCCAATCCCAATACACCCCCTACTTTCTACCACCAGCCCTCCCTCACTACCACTACCCCTAAAAAAGAAGCCACAGATTTTAGGGCACTTGAAATCTTCCCAGGGGTCTGTCCCAATACACCCACTACCCCTACTTTCAGCACTACCCCTAAAATCAGGAAGCTGAGAGCCAAAAGCTGCTTTAATTTCAGCTGTAGCGCTGTTAATATGCCAATTTATTAAGTTTTAATATTTTTTCAGGTGTAAAAGTAACCATTAAGATCCCCAACCTGGGCTCAGTTTATCCAAATAACGCCTGTTAAGAAATTTGACCCGATGTTTTCAGAGATGATAAAAGCCGCCGGTCCGGGTAGCAGCAGCAGCAGCAGCAGCAGCTCACGTACAGACGTGATCGCCGGGTCAACCTGCGCCGTCGTCCAGGGGAGAAACCTGCAGCTCTGTTGAGAATTACCGCTGGCTGAAATAAATCATTTAGGAAGATAAATGTTGGTTTAATAGATGAAATCTAACAGTTGTAGCGACGCCTGTTAAGAAATTTACTCCGAATTTTTTTTTTTTTTTTTTTTTTTTTTAAACTTTATTTTTCAGTTTTTCGTTAACAAACATTGAACTTACAAACGTAGATATACAAAGAGAGTATCCCCCCACCCCCCACCCCCAAGGCTCTTAGACAGGCATAAAATTAATGAACAAACAAAAGTAAATAGATACACAGAAAGCAAAAACAAATACAATCCTTCATTGGAAGTGAAAGCTTTCCACAAATTCTATAAATGGACTCCAGGCCAAAGTGAAGTTTTTGCGGGCTTTACATATCTTGTATCTCAGTTTCTCTAACGGTAAGAAAGATAGTACATCCCTCAGCCACTGTAGGAATGACGGGGCTACCCTTGATTTCCAGTTAAAAAGTATAAGTCTGCGTGCAAGCAGAGAAGCAAATGCTAAGACATTTGCCTGTAATTTTGAGACTTTACAGCCCGGAGGTGGTACACCAAAGATGGCTGTGTGATAGCTAGGTGTTACAGTTTGATCACAAATTGTAGAGAATACACCAAATATCTGTTTCCAATAATCATTAAGAGAAGTACATGACCAGAACATGTGTCCAGTTGTGGCAGGCGCATAGCCGCACCTAGGACAACCAGGGTCGGTAGTGGGAAAGAGTTTGGACAATTTATCTCTTGAGTAGTGCAGGCGGTGAAGTATTTTAAATTGAATTAAGCCATGGCGTATACACAACGATGAAGTGTGAATACGTTCCAAACTACTTTGCCACATATCCTCAGAAAGCTCGACCCCCAAATCCCCCTCCCATGCTACTTTAGTCTTATCCCATGACATCGGTTTCAAGCCCCTTATCATGTTGTAAATCACAGAAACTCGTTTCTTCCCATAGGGATCCAGTTCTAAAATAGCATCTAACTGGCTCTTAGGTGGTATTAAAGGGAATGAGGGAAACTTTTCTCTGGTGAAGCTACGTATCTGGAGAAATCTAAAATAATGCGATCTGGGTATATTATGGTCATTTTCGAGCGTTTCAAACGAAATAAAGGTGTTATCTTCGTATAAATCGCAGAAGAATATCAGTCCATTTCTATGCCAATAATGAAATGCATTGTCGAACCCAGATGGAAGAAAGAAATAGTTATTTGCTACTGGGAAGAATCTGCTATGCTGCTTCAAATGAAAATGTCTCCTAAACTGTGACCATATCTTGAGTGAGGCTTTAACTACCGGATTTGCAAGCTCTGTATTACAGTTGGATGGTAACGATGACGTGAGTGTTGGTAGAGGGTTGGATAATAATTCCATGTGGACCCAGTCTGGACCTTGCTTATTCTCATATGTGTAAATCCAATGAGTAAATTTAACTATGTTAGCTGCCCAATAATACCAGAGAAAATTGGGTAGTCCTAACCCGCCAGCATCTTTAGGAACCTCCAGATATATTTTTTTCATTCTAGGATTAGAATTGTTCCATATAAATGAAGAGATAAGTCTGTCTAATTGTTTAAATGATTTCAGAGAGATAAATATAGGGATCATCTGAAAAACATAAAGAAATCTAGGGAGAACTGTCATTTTAACTATATTAATGCGACCTGCCAGTGAAATCGGTAATATTGACCATTTCGCAAAATCCTGTTTCGTTCGGTCAAGTAATGACTTGAAGTTATGTTTCTCCAAATTCTCCATCTTGTGGGTAACTGCAATTCCTAGATAGGTAAACACGCTGCGTTCTATCTTGAACGGAAATTCAGAATAGTCTGAGTGTGTGTGTCTGAGTCGTCAATTGGAAAAAGAAGGCTCTTTGAGTAGTTCAATTTATAGCCTGAGAGATGTCTAAAGTTTTCTAGGATCAACAATAACTTTGGTATTGATACTATCGGATTGGATATATATAAGAGCAGGTCGTCTGCATATAGTGCCACCTTGTGGATTTTACCACCACGGGAGATACCAGTGACACCCTCTTCCGCTCTAAGGGCTATAGCAAGGGGCTCGACCGCCAGATCGAACAAATATGGGGAGAGGCCGCAGCCCTGCCTGCAAGATCTGTGAAGGGGAAAATAGTCAGAGATATTGTTATTGGTTCGTACAGCCGCAGTGGGTGCATCATATATTATTTTAATCCATGTCAGGAATGATGATCCAAAGCCAAATTTACCTAAAACCGCAAACAGGTACTGCCACCCAACACGATCAAAAGCTTTTTCGGCATCCAAGGAGATCACCACCTCTGCGCTCTCCTCAGATGCCGTATGTGGGGTGTACAGGATGTTGAACAATCTACGCATATTGTAAAATGATTGTCTGCCCGGGATGAAGCCCGTTTGATCCGGGTCAATGACTGTTGGAATCACACCGTCTATGCGGGTGGCTAGTATTTTTGTGAGAATTTTATAATCGCAGTTCAGAAGGCTTATTGGGCGGTACGAGCCGCATAGTAAAGGGTCCTTGTCCTTTTTGAGTAGTACTGAGATTATAGCTTGGGTCATTGTTTGCGGCAATTTCCGTTGCTCAAAGATGTCCTGGTACAACTGGCTAAGTAATGGTGCTAGCTTATTAGCAAATTCTTTGTATATCTCAATCGGAAACCCATCAGGCCCCCCGCCTTACCACTCTGCATTGATCTAATTGCCTGCATCACCTCAGCCGCTGTGATTTTCCTATCCATTTGCAAACTGTCCTCTGGGTTGATCGTCGGTATAGTCAGCCCCTCTAAAAATTTTATGATATCAGACGGGTCGTTCGGTGGCTCCGATCTGTATAGAGTCATATAGAATTGTTTAAATTCGTCATTTATTGCATTAGGGTTGGTGGTTTTCTCTCCCAGTTCTGTTCGGATCTCAGGAATCGTGTTTACAGCTGCGGACTGTCTAATTTGGTGGGCTAAAAGTTTACCAGCCTTCTCCCCGTGTTCATAGAATTTTTGTTTTGATTTAAAAAATAGTTGTTCAGTTTGTTGAATGGAAAGGTTGTCGAATTCAGTTTTTAACAATAATTTTTCTCTGTAGAGCTCGGGCGTTGGAGAGTCGGCATATTTACGATCAACCTCTGCTATACTGCGAGACAAATCACTCAAGCGCTGTTTGCGTTTCTTTCTCTCATAAGCTGTGTAGGAGATTATACTCCGAAAATTTTGAGATTTCTGCCTGCCGGCTCCGGAGCTGATTTATGGGTCCGCGTTACACCAACACAGAGCCATAAAACAGCCTTTATTCTGGCGTGATCTTCGCAACAGTGGGCAAACGAGTGATTATGTACATTCACTGAGTGAATATTACGAAAGTAAAATATATATTTCGCGCTAGAAATGTAATCAAAACGCATTTTTATGCAGAAACTAACTCAAAATATTGATTTTATTCACTAAAAAATAAGAAATGTCCGCCATGTTTTTTTTTTGATTCAGTCCGCAAATGACGACGAAAAGCATTCTGGGGAATTTTTCTGGCCCTAGATCAACTAATGAGCATCCGAAATCCCTCGATCCGTAGGGACAGATTCATAGTCACTACACTCGTTTTCTTCACTACCCCTAGGTGGAAAGAGGAATTGGGACACCACTACCCTCACGGGAACGCGCAAAATGTAGGGGTAGGGCCTAAAACTAGGGCCAGTGGTAGTATTGGGACAGGGCCCCAGTCTACTATTGACAGTTTGTGTCAATATGCGTTTTTATTAAATTCAATTCAATTCAATTTTATTTATATAGCGTCTATTACAACAGAAGTTGTCTCTAAGATCTCTCCAGAGACCCAGAACATGAACCCTGAGCAGTTATTACATAAACATAACATAACAGTGGCAGATAAGTTTTTTCTTGTTTTAACATATATAAAGTGGTCTCCCCTCACCCTGCCAGCACAGAGGAGACAAAATACCATGAATTTCTGCAAGGTCTGTGACCCCCGCCTTACAGTATCCCCCAGTGTCATGTGGTTTTTTTTTTGAGCCGATGAGAATCTGCGCCTATGGTGACGTCACCCGAGGTGCAGAGGTTCGGCCTCCGCTGCTGAAACCACGCCCACAACCAGCTCTCTCCGCCGGCTCGAGCGGTCCTTCCTTGAGCCAGTCGGACGCGGCGCCGCGGCGGAGCGGATCCGGGTTAAATCATGCAGGTTCCCGGGTGGTTTGGGAGCTGGGTCCTCGGGGGTCCCTCCCAGGTCGGATCAACTTCACCCTCCGAGATTTTCAGCCAAATCTGTCGGTTTGATTCCCGGTAACGGGCGATGCGCCCCGGAGCCATGCGCTGGGCGCCCGCCGTGGGGTTGCGGGGCCAGCGTTCAGCATCCGCCGGGCAGATCCGGCTGAAATAGTGCATAAATGTTAATTATATACAACTCATATTTTATTTTTTTAACAATAAAGTTGCCATTTGTGAAAATTCAGTGTTGTGATTTATTTACAGTTAACATGATTCATCTGTCTTGTAACATAAGAAATGATGAGAATTCTTGAGTGAAGACGAGGTGACTAAAGGCTGATTTATGGTTCCGCGTTACACCAACGCAGAGCCTACGGCGTAGGGTACGCGTCGATTTAACGCAGAACCGTAAATCAGGCTTTAAGATCCGTTTACAGGGTGTAACTGAATGAGAGCGTCCGACTATCGAGCTGCGTGACATCGGACGCTCTCTGTCCACACTGAAACTGTTAAACTCGCGGCCAGTTAGGACAGTCCAATACAAAAAAAATAAAGCACTGGATTTTATTTTGTCGCAGAAGCTTCTCGCATGGGACACAGTTTGTGTACGACGCAGCCGGCTGCTCTGGCCGGAGTGAGGTTTATTCTCCTCCCCTGCTACACGTCATTCAGGGAGCCAATCAGCACAGAGCCTCATTATCATACCCCCCCCTTCCCTAAAAATGAGGCGCAGAAAAAGAGGTTAGAAGCGGTAAAACTAGTGACAGGGCCCACAGGCTGGATTTATGATTTATGTAGAAAAAACAAGCTTTAGATTGTTTTTAAGACATTCAAGGCCTGTTTAGAATATACATTAAATGCCATAATATGTCCCCTTTAAGCCAAACAGTGGCAAGAAAAACTCCCCTTTAGGAGGGAAGAAACCTGGACCAGGACCTGGCTCATAAGGGGGGCTCTCCTGCTGAAGAACAGCTGGGCAGAGCATCAGAACTGGTGGATGTAACGTCAACCAAAAACATTGGTAATGACTTATGTGTCTATCTTTTTTCTGTGCAGGTAAAGTGTACGTTCATTGCCGGGAAGGCTACAGCCGCTCGCCTACCTTGGTTATTGCCTATCTGATGCTTCGCCAGAAGCTGGACGTTCACACGGCTCTGGCCACGGTGCGACGGAAGAGGGAGATTGGACCCAATGATGGCTTCCTCCGGCAGCTCTGTCAGCTCAACCAGAGGTTGGTGGGTGAGGAAAAGCTGTGGAACCAATGAGGGAATAAAAAAAAGCAGGTAAATCCACCTCAGTACAGTTTAAACTGAGCAAAGTTCTGTTCTGACAACAGCAAATGGAATAAACTTGTGTAGCGCTGAAGCGGACCGCCCAGAGAGCTGTCTGCTTTAAATGTTCCTGCTGGTCTACAAAGACCTGAATGGTCTTGGACCAAAATACATAGTTGATCTGTTAGTTCCTATGAAGCTCCCAGACCCCTGAGCTTCATCTGGATCTGTTAGTTCCTATGAAGCTCCCAGACCCCTGAGCTTCATCTGGATCTGTTAGTTCCTATGAAGCTCCCAGACCCCTGAGGTTCATCTGGATCTGTTAGTTCCTATGAAGCTCCCAGACCCCTGAGGTTCATCTGGATCTGTTAGTTCCTATGAAGCTCCCAGACCCCTGAGGTTCATCTGGATCTGTTAGTTCCTATGAAGCTCCCAGACCCCTGAGCTTCATCTGGATCTGTTAGTTCCTATGAAGCTCCCAGACCCCTGAGGTTCATCTGGATCTGGTTTGTTGTGGTTCCAGAACCAGAACCAAGCAAGGTTCAGCAGCGTTCAGTTATTCTGCTCCTCACCGGTGGAACAAACTTCCTGTAGACCTGAGGTCTGCTCCAACTGTAGATCCTTTAAATCAGGCGTTTACTGAAGCTACTCTTAAATTAAATACTTACTTGCTGTATTCTACTGCCCTTATTTTTAACAACTTGTGCTTTTTATTATTTTACCTCTTTTCTTATCCTTTTATTTCATTTTATTTGTTATTTAAGCGTACTCTTAAATTAAATAGTTTTTTAAATAGTTTCTTTTTTTTCTTTAGTTTTTTTAGTCAAGTTATGGATACGCCCTGAATGCAGGCATTGTTACGGCATTGTTTCCGTAGAATTGTCAATTTGGTCTGATTCATCGAAACAACTTGTGCTTTTTATTATTTTACCTCTTTTCTTATCATTTTATTTAATTTTATTTGTTATTTACTGTTTAATTGTGTCTTGCCGCTTTTAATGTTGATGTAAAGCACTTTGAATTACTTTGTGTTGAATTGTGCTGTACAAATAAACTCTCCTTGCCTTAAAATATCCTGCACACGATGGATATGTGTAATGTTTTCTTTGTGTGAAGACATAACACCTATGGGTCATCCTTGTGTCGACTAGCCCACCTCCCTCAGTTCAAATTCAGCCGCCCCCCCCTTTTTTTTAAACACACACACACACACACACACACACACACACACACACACACACACACACACACACACACACACACACACACACATATATATATATATATATATATATATATATATATATATATGTATATATATATATATATATATATATGTATATATATATATATGTATATATATATATATATATATATATATATATATATATATATATATATATATATATATATATATATATATATGTATGTATATATATATATATATGTATGTATGTATGTATGTATGTATATATATATATATATATATATATATATGTATGTATATATATATATATGTATGTATGTATGTATATATATATATATATATATATATATGTCTTCTCTGGATTGTGATTGATATTTGTGGTAGACACTCAGGAAAGTCAGGCAAGAAACACTGTTAACATATACAACTATGGAACAGAATATGCAAAAAAAGTGTAAATACAGCTCCAGTTAGGAACCTAAAACCCTAAAACATTTGGAATGAGGCTTCAGGACTTCTTCTTTTCCTGTGAAGTTCCTTGGTTTAAGTGAGTTGGCATGTAATGACACCTCATTTGTACATGGTGCAACATCCTCTGCTGGTGGCGGATATTGGATGTACGCCACCTATTTTACCTAATATGGGCGACTGCCTAGGGCACAATCCACGTGGGGGCGCACCAGCGCTCTCAAACAATAAAATAAAATAAAATTTGCTCTAAAGCTGCTTTCACATAGAGCGCGGTTTGCGGCGCGTCCACCGCCGGGTCGGGCACAGAGCCTCCACCACCTTCTCTCCTATTGGACACAGCTTTCTCTTATCTCCCTTCTCTCCTATTGGACGCACCCACATGTCGTCACAGCGCAGAACGGTGAAATTAAAAAATGTTCAATTTGGGCGCAGGCAGGCGCGGCGCGAACGAGCCTGCCTGGTTGTGGATTGTGGGTTCCGATTGTGGACAGTTCACCCAGGGCGCAAAAATAGCCAGGACCGCCTCTGACACAGAGCGTAACTCCAACGGTGCCAGTGTGGATAGATGTGGTCAACCCTGTCTGAATGTTTCACGTTTGTTTCGCCACTGGATTTATTTTGGACTGTTGAGAGTCCTTTAGAGCTGCTGGACCTCAAACACCAGCCAGGTGGTTCTGATTGTAACCCAAGTATAAGTGTTGATACGATCACAAGTCAAAATGTTGAAGGAATTAACATTTAAAAGAGTCTGATGATGGCAAATCTAGGGTGGCCGACAAGGGCCAAACGCATTGCAACGGCCTAATACGTCTCAGTTAAGGAAAACGGCTTCAAGTACAAAAACGATTCAAATTCACCACCTCAAAACCAGGTACAAAAAGAGGAACGTAGTGCAAATGAAAAAATGTGCTGCAAAAAACAAAGACAAATGCAGCATCATCAAACCCGCTGCAAATAGAGAAACGATGCAAAGCACAAAACGATATAAAACAAGAAACCATCTTCAAAAGAAAAACGCTTCATAACCGGTCACTACAACCGGAAGTGCTCCAAACCTGCAGGGGGCGCCGCTGACTGAATCACAGTGTTTACATCCATAGTTTAAACATACAGCGGGAACGGTAATGTGATTTTTATCTGACTTTATTTATATACGATGTTTATATCACTGTACAACGCTGCACATTACGAGACGTTTCTTTATTATATTTTAACGTTACACCAGACGATACAAGGTACAGTGTTGTACAGTGATATAAACATTGTATATAATTATAGTCAGATAAAAATCACATCACCGTTCGCGCTGTATGTTAAAACCATGGACGTAAACACTGTGGTTCAGTCAGCTGGTCGGTCTCTGTTATGCCGAGAGCGCCCCCTGCAGGTTTGGAGCACTTCCGGTTGATGAGCTGGGACCAGCTCTCCGGCGGATCCCCGTGACCCTGCTGGGATTTAATAGGGGAATGGAAAAAGACTGGATGGATCAACGCAGTATTTTTGACTTTGAATGAATAAAAGATCCTTTTTTAACATGATGGTAGCGCTACAGCGACATCCAGAGCAGCTGGGGCTTCGGGAGAGGAAGGTCTCTCGACAGAAGTGATGACTCGTCTGACTTTGTTGGATTTTTTTGGGATTGTTTTTCTTGCTTAACGATAAAAGGTCTGGACAGCAGGTAAGAACACTCCAGCCCCTGCACTTGTTATGGGTGCAGAGTGTATGAGTTATCACTGTCCTGCACAAAGATCTTCCCTGAAATACACCTTGTCTGGAGTATATGTTGCTGTAAAAGCTGTATGTTCCTTTCCACCTGCACCGTAGACTCTCACACACCTGTACACCTGTGCTGTCAGAAGGCAGGCTCTTCCTGGTGGCTGCTCTCCAGTAGTCCACAGGGGGAAAATATAGAAGATATTCAAAGTCGCTGTTTAATGCTGCGGAGCATTATTCGGAAATTGAGTAGCTGTAGACAGATGCTGTTTTTTTATTTTAATTTTTTATCGCAAACTTGTCACTGGCCTTAAATAACCTACATTAATGATGTTGTGTATATATATATATATATATATATATATATATATATATATATATATATATATATATATATATATATATATATATATATATATATATATGTATATATATATATATATATATATATATATATTAATAAAATAAATATATGTGATATATTAAAAAATATATCATATATATTTTATATACACTGTGAGACTCTGACCAAAGCATCTCAATAGTATTTATTTGATTAAGTCCTCAGCAAATTTCAGCTTCTGAAAAAAAGTAAATGATATGTCTCCTTCAATGATCAATAATAAAAATCTTTAATAGAGCATGAGTCGGTTAAGCCAAACATCAAAGTGTTCCTTCACATAATCGCCACTAGAGGGCGCGTTTGGACCGCACACTGTCTCATCCGGGCCTCCAACGCATCAAGATCCCTGTCCCCAAAACAAGCTTTTCCAATGTTCATTACAGTTTTTTTCTGAATTACCTGGAAACATTGTTTTGTAGCATGTTTTAACGACCCCACCCCTGCATAAAAAGCACAAGAAAAACAAGCTTTTTATCATTTTATTCTTGGGTTGCGGTGTAAGATACCCAGTGAGTAAACGGATTAACAGATTTTCTCTGCCATGGAGCGAGAATTCCCAGTTTGATAAACACCATAAGCCCTCTGATTACACGTGTTTGTGCTCGGTATGTCAGTTTTACGGGCTGAGCTGCTTGATGGAGCCCGTCTCCCTCCTCCATGTGATCTTTACTCCCGAGCTGGCCCAGATACATGTCAGTAAGGAGAGCAGAGAACGCTCTTACGTAACCCAAGTCTGCATGAATGAATCCACGGGGCTGATGCAACCAGCTACTTGTTTGTGAAGATCCTGTTTATTCTGAAGAATTTATTCTGAACATGTAAATCCACTTTTGCCTCTATCTGACCTTGCTGATGACTAAATAACTGAAAACTGATAACCATTCTAATTGCCATCGCAGAGCCATGGTATGGTTGAAAAAGAAAAAACTAAAACACGTTTTGTGAAACTGAACACGTACTATTCTTATGACCTCGAAAGCTGATTAAAATCATCAACAATCCTGGGGAATGTGAGCATCATCAGAATACAGTCTTCTATTTTTAGGAGCTAGCTGGAAGCACTTTTCCTTTAGTTAAGGGGAAAAATCTCTAATGGATGCCCTGGTCTTTCGATCTGTGTCTGTGAACGAGGGAATGTCTCTCCCTCTCCTGCCCTCTCCTGCCCCACACACAAACACTCAGCATCTATGCCAGTCTGCGCTCACAGGAATTTGGGATTGGTGCAGAGCAAAACTGCTCATTGTTACATCATCTCCTCCACAACAACCCTGAACCAAATTTGACATGGCTTTCATGAGCTGTCGCATTAGAAATCATTTAGTGAAGCAACTCCAGATGTAGCATTTAAAATCTCCACACACAGCTACATTAAGTTCAGGGGTGGTTTCAAATTTAACAACATACAGACCGACCTACAGCTGGGCAAAAAAGTATTCAGTCAGCCACCAATTGTGCAAGTTCTCTCAATTAAAATGATGAAAGAGGTCTGTAATTTTCATCATAGGTAACTTCAACTATGAGAGACAGAATGGAGGGAAAGAATCCAGGAAATCACATTGTAGGATTTTTACTGAATTAATTGGTAAATTCCTGGGTAAAATAATTATTTGGTCACCTACAAACAAGCAAGATTTTTGTCTTTCACAGACCTGTAACTTCTTCTTTAAGAAGCTCCTCTGTCCTCCACTCGTTACCTGGATTAATGAAGCTGTTTAAACTGGTTATCAGTATAAAATACACCTGTTTTAACTGGTTATCAGTATAAAATACACCTGTTTTAACTGGTTACCAGTATAAAAGACACCTGTTTTAACTGGTTATCAGTATAAAAGACACTTGTTTTAACTGGTTACCAGTATAAAAGACACCTGTTTTAACTGGTTATCAGTATAAAAGACTCCTGTTTTAACTGGTTACCAGTATAAAGACTCCTGTTTTAACTGGTTACCAGTATAAAAGACTCCTGTTTTAACTGGTTATCAGTATAAAAGACACTTGTTTTAACTGGTTACCAGTATAAAAGACACCTGTTTTAACTGGTTATCAGTATAAAAGACTCCTGTTTTAACTGGTTATCAGTATAAAAGACACCTGTTTTAACTGGTTATCAGTATAAAAGACACCTGTTTTAACTGGTTATCAGTATAAAAGACTCCTGTTTTAACTGGTTATCAGTATAAAAGACACCTGTCCACAACCTCAAACAGTCACACTCCAAACTCCACTATGGACAAGACCAAAGAGCTGTCAAAGGACGTGAGAAACTAAATTGTAGACCTGCACCAGGACCAGGACCAGGACTAGACCAGGACCAGGACTAGACCAGGACTAGACCAGGACCAGGACTAGACCTGGACCAGGACTAGACCTGGACCAGGACCAGGACCAGGACTAGACCTGGACCAGGACCAGGACCAGGACTAGACCTGGACCAGGACTCAGACCTGCACCAGCTGGGAAGACTGAATCTGCAATAGGTAACAGCTCGGTGAAGAAATCAACTGTAGGAGCAATTATTAGAAAATGGAAGACATACAAGACACTGATAATCTCCCTCCATCTGGGGCTCCAAGATCTCACCCCGTGGGGTAAAAATGATCACAAGAACGGTGAGTAAAGATCCCAGAACCACACGGGGACCTAGTGAAGGACCTGCAGAGAGCTGGGACCAGAGTAACAAAGGAACCATCAGTAACTCACTACGATCAGGGACTCAGATCCTGCAGAGAGCTGGGACCAGAGTAACAAAGGAACCATCAGTAACACACTACGATCAGGGACTCAGATCCTGCAGAGAGCTGGGACCAGAGTAACAAAGGAACCATCAGTAACACACTACGATCAGGGACTCAGATCCTGCAGAGAGCTGGGACCAGAGTAACAAAGGAACCATCAGTAACACACTACGATCAGGGACTCAGATCCTGCAGAGAGCTGGGACCAGAGTAACAAAGGAACCATCAGTAACACACTACGATCAGGGACTCAGATCCTGCAGAGAGCTGGGACCAGAGTAACAAAGGAACCATCAGTAACACACTACGATCAGGGACTCAGATCCTGCAGAGAGCTGGGACCAGAGTAACAAAGGAACCATCAGTAACTCACTACGATCAGGGACTCAGATCCTGCAGAGAGCTGGGACCAGAGTAACAAAGGAACCATCAGTAACACACTACGATCAGGGACTCAGATCCTGCAGAGAGCTGGGACCAGAGTAACAAAGGAACCATCAGTAACTCACTACGATCAGGGACTCAGATCCTGCAGAGAGCTGGGACCAGAGTAACAAAGGAACCATCAGTAACACACTACGATCAGGGACTCAGATCCTGCAGAGAGCTGGACCAGAGTAACAAAGGAACCATCAGTAACACACTACGATCAGGGACTCAGATCCTGCAGGGCCAGACGTTCCCCTGCTGAAGACAGGACATGTCCAGGTCTGAAGTTTGATAGAGAGCATTTGGATGATGCAGAAGATGATTGGAGGAATGTTATACGGTCAGATGAAACCAAAATAGAACTTTTTGGTGGAAACACAAGGTGTCGTATTTGGAGGAGAAAGAAAGCTGAGTTGCAAAATTCCCAGAATGCTTTACGTCATCATTTGCGGACTGAATCGTAAAGTATTTGTGAAATTGCACCAGTGACTGTTGTCATTGTTTATATACTATATATATATATATATATATATATATATATATATATATATATATATATATATATATATATATATATATATATATATATATATATATATATATACAGAAAGCAGGATACATTTTCCATGGGCTCTATGGGACGTTTCTACGTTTCTGTTAAAATATTCACATCCCATATACTGTACAATGTAATCTTTTCTCGCAGTTATTCAGTTATTATCAGGGGTTAATTTGTGCCGGATCCTGCCGGAACAAGATCCGGCACCTCTCGATTTTGGCCTCCCTGCATTCCGGGACTTATTTGGGCAGATCCGGCACCTCTCGTATATATATAAAACAATAATAATATAAAAACGTTTTTTTTTTAATGTATAAAAAATAATAATATGCATAAATTCATTTACAGAACAAATCCCAAGCATTTCATGTTGTTTATAAAGATTTAACGTCATTTGAAAGAGTCGGAGATTTGTTGATGCAATGAAAAGATGGGCCAGCAAACCACGCCCCCGACCAAAAAAACTTTGGAAATTTGCTGGATCTGGGGAGCAAGCAGCGAGCAACGCAAACATGTCAAAAAGACAGCTGAATTTACTGTCTTTTTTCCAAAAGAAGGAAGAGTTGCATGATTCTTCAAAACGAATCAGAAAAGCAACAAGCGGCGATGAGGGCAGCTGCAGCACAATCAATGTGCTCCTTGCGCCGCGGACACATACACATGAATGGATTTGTGTCGGTTGCTGTGGATTATGTTCTCACTACAAATAAAAAAACGGGCTGAAGCCCCCCATAATTTGATCTCAGCCCCCCTAAAATTAAGAGGACATTTTTCCCTTTCCAACGATACCAATATTGTGTTTGTACAATTTAAAACGGCGTTATTTTGGGGTTGATGCAGCCGCGTCTCTCTGCCTGCAGTCACTGCACTGTGCAGCAAGGTCCCGCCCACAGCTCCGTCTGATTGGTTACACACAGAGACAGGCACGGGAAACAGCCAATCAGCGGTGGAGGCTGTGCATGCTGTGCTCACACACAAACAGAGGGGAATAAAAGTTTAGCCGGGTAGAGAAGCTCCGGAGAGGATATGTTTCCAAGGTAAGTTAAGGCAGCAGACACCCTATTATTGTTATTCTAGCTTTCCAAAGTGCACCAGATTGATGCATTTAAATGCATTATGCTGAAAAATTTTCGATGTTCCGGGACCTCTTCATTGACAAATTAAGCACTGGTTATTATCATGAACATGCATGGAGGTACTTTAGGCTGCACATGTAATGTGCGTTGATCGGCCGCTTGGCTCTCTCTCTCTCGGTCTCTCCTCTCCTCACTCACGTCGTTTCCCTTCAATGGAGGGAAATTTGAATTAGGGCTGATAGTTTTATTTACAATCAGAAAAAGCAAACTTAAACTGATTGACGCGTTCTCTGACTATATGGAGCGCGCAGCACAGTATAGGCTGAACTGCACACACATACAGTATACACTCACTACACACAACAAAGCGTAGCGTTAGTGATGCACCGAATGTTCGGTAACCAAAATTGTTCGGCCGAAAATAGAAAAAAACACTTTCGGTGTTCGGTGGAATAAGAGGGAAAAAACCAAACAATTAATAACGGCGTGTGATGACGCAATCAAACAGCGAACAGCGTGGAGTGAGGGGCGAGCGGTGATAAATGCAGCAAACATGTCAGCATGGCAGATAATTACTTGGATGTGGGCGAAAAGCAGAGGACACGAGAAATGATCCAGAGTTGGATTTGGGAAACCGCTTGGTGATGGAGACGGTCATGGGACGCACAGCGCAGGATATCAACGAGAGAGCAGAGAAAGAAAAGGGCCCTCTTCTCTTTTTTTCTGATTAAATGCATCCGAAATCGACAAACAGGCGATCTATGAGTAACTTCAATGAGAAATAAAACACAGAGAGAATATGGATAAGATAAGATAAGATAATCCTTTAATAGTCCCACAAAGGGGAAATTTGCAAAAAAAAAAAAAGGAGGTGCCGGATCCAATCAAATAGGTACCGGATCTTGTTCCGGCAGGATCCGGCACAAATTAAGCCCTGGTTCCGCGTTACACCAACGCAGAGCCTACAGCGTAGGGCCCTACGCCTTGTGGCTTCATTTTTAGGGCTAGTGGTAGTGGGTGAGGGCTAGTGGTAGAAAGTAGGGGGTGTATTGGGATTGGCCCTTTGAGTGAAAACCTCCTTCCATCAGCAGGGCATTGAAGATGAAATGTGGCTGGGTCTTTCAGCAGGACAATGATCCAAACACATCTCCCGGGCAACAAAGGGATCGTAAGAAACATTTCAAGGTCCTGGAGTGGCCTAGCCAGTCTCCAGATCTCAATCCCATAGAAAATCTTTGGAGGGAGTTGAAAGTCTGTGTTGCCCAGCAACAGCCCCAAAACATCACTGCTCTAGAGGAGATCTGCATGGAGGAACGGACCAATCACTGCTCTAGAGGAGATCATGGAGGAACGGACCAATCACTGCTCTAGAGGAGATCATGGAAGAACGGACCAATCACTGCTCTAGAGGAGATCATTGAGGAACGGACCAATCACTGCTCTAGAGGAGATCTGCATGGAGGAACGGACCAATCACTGCTCTAGAGGAGATCTGCATGGAGGAACGGACCAATCACTGCTCTAGAGGAGATCATGGAGGAACGGCAGAGCCGGATTAAATAAATGGACTACACTAGGCAGACTGTGATTTTTGGGCCCCCCTCCATCGATGTTATTTATGAAATCTTAAACTTACCAAAGTTACTAATAAAACTTAATTCACATTTTACATAGCAAAGTCATAGTCAAGTCGGTTCTTTGTATTCCAAAATAAGTCATGTGTTGTATATTAAACAGTCTATCAGACTATTTTTAGATTTTTATTATTTATACGTTATTACAATGCTCTATTAAATGCTATTAAATTATCCTTATCTTATCGATTGTGAGCATTTTGCAGAAAATCTTAATTAAATGTGTTGATTAAATTGAATAGTTAAATAAGAAGTCAAATCTACAAAGATCAATACAATTTGCAGTAAGACAAAGTGTGCTGTAGTATGTATGTCTGTATGTATATATGTATGTATGTGTATGTGTATGCAGAGCCGTCTGGGAGATTTGCGAGGCCCTGTGTGAAATAGCAAGGGGGGCCCGCGAAATTTTTGGGTTTTTCGGGTCGGATCGGGTGTTTATATGCGCAATTTTAACTCTCCAATTAGCAAAATACTGGATACCTTCCCCTGCCTCATCATCATCTCTTGCCTCAACGCGGGGCCCCACGGCTGCTTGAGACCCGGGCGGATCGGGGATTTTTGTAACAAATTTATCAAACGTGCCTTTCAGAGAGGCATTAAACTCTTCCATTTTCTTTCGTTTTTTTCTTTTTTCATCCCCTGATGGAAATTTCCTGAATCTGTCTCGTTCTCTCGACATTGTGTGACAGTTTGTTCCAACTCCACCCGTCTGGATCAGAGCAGCTTGTGTCTGCGCTTGGTCTGATCAGTTGTCTTGAACAACAGACACGCGTCATCATTGCACATATATTTATTGATATGCACAGACTAGTACACATTTAGGTCTGTAATGGAACGTGACTGTTGATATTTATAAGGAAAAAAAAAAAAATAGGGGAAAAAAAAAAACGGCCCATAGCGCCAGGCCCCTTGGGGCGCCAGGCCCCTTGGGGCGCCAGGCCCCGTGTAGTAATAATGCACATATATATATATTCCTTAGGTTTTTACCGGCATGTTATCAACCATTAATATGTGTGCAGACAAAAAAAAAAAAAAAAAAAAAAAAAAAAAAAAGTTTTTTTTTTTTTTTTTTTTTTGTCCCTCTGTCTGGGCCCCCCCCCTGTCGGGCCCTAGGCACGTGCCTAGTCTGCCTTTGCGTTAATCCGGCTCTGAGGAACGGACCAATCACTGCTATAGAGGAGATCATGGAGGAACGGACCAATCACTGCTATAGAGGAGATCATGGAGGAACGGACCAATCACTGCTCTAGAGGAGATCATGGAGGAACGGACCAAAATACCAGCCCCACTGTATTTTACACTTTATACTAATTCCTAATTTCATGCATTTAATGTTTTCAGAAGCTGTTTTCAGAAGATGTTTTTAGAAGCTGTGAGGTTTAAATCACTGACACTGGAATCTGTCAGACAGATATGATTTAAACCAACTGTGAGGAACCAGAGCGGCCTCCCCACGTACAAGGGGACAAGGCAAAAACTGGACCTGGGTGATGAGGTGTAAAAAAACGTTGCAGAGCGTAGAATGCCAAAAAATAAGGCTTTTTATTTTGTGTAAAAAAGCACAAAGACATACAGGTGAAGGCAAAAACAGTAGTCTTAAAAATGGCCCAATGGGGCATAGCCTCTCTGCAAGCTATCTCAAATCAGCAGCCTCCTTTCTGGTATCCAGCCGCTGTTTATAAACCCAGGCAGGATGGAGAGGTTGATTGGACACAGGTGTGCCACAGTCAACAGAACCAGGCACACCTGTGTGCTGCTTCCCCGCAGACCACGCCCAATCCTCCACTCTGCCACACACATTAAAAAAAAAGTCAGGTGAGAAGGGGAGGGGTTGCTCACTTTCTCACACTTCCCTCCCCCTCTGGAGTCTCGCCAACCCCGTTGCGAGACAGAAAATCAGCCACTTCCTCCGGTTGCCGAGGACGCTTCCTCCCGGTCGCCGAGGACGCTTCCTCCCGGTTACAAGCCGCATCCTGGTCACCGGGTCTCCCAGACTCCTCCAAACCCACGGCGTCGCTTCCCACCTCTTCTCTCCAGTTTTTCAGGTGGCGCCAAAGATCCCACTCCTGACACCAAATGTGAGGAACCAGAGCGGCCTCCCCACGTACAAGGGGACAAGGCAAAAACTGGACCTGGGTGATGAGCAGAGGTGGACAGAGTACTCGACCCCAGTACTTGAGTAAGAGTACAAATACTACTGGTCAAAATTTACTCCGTTACAAGTAAAAGTAGCTCAGTCAAAATATTACTCGAGTAAGAGTAGAAAAGTACTTGCTTTTAAAGGTACTTAAGTATCCAAAAGTAAATGCTTTTAAATTTACTTTAAGTAAAAGTAAGAGTAAGAGTAAGAGTAAGAGTACATTTCTTATTTTCCAAATTTAAATTACTATATTTTTTCTAAATTAATTCAAGGATGTTTTAACTCTTGTTTCTGAGAATTAACTCTTTGAAACCAGCTGCACTGATGTGCTGCTTTTAGAACCACAATGTTATATAAAACCTGCAGAAACACCAAAAACAAATCAAATGAATGGGATCATAAGAGGACAGCAGATGATGCAGAGTTTATTAACAATCATGAACTGAAACCAAATGAACCTGCACCATCCAACTAAGTCTGGATCCCCCTCAAAGACCACTGCTTTACAAAAAACTACATCTCTGCTTTCAATAACTCAATGTTGAAGTCACTTAACTTTACAGGAAGGACATGTACCAGTACAATATAGCACTATAGAGACGACTCAGCGGATTGTCTTTCTTCTCCTTTCGCAGGCGTAGCCATTGTTGCGGCTCAGTCTTGACAAACACAGGCTACTTTGGCGGTATCGTTGTGAGGAGGCTTGACGTATTTCCATTTACGTACATCCCAGTGGAGAGCGTGCACTGTGATAGGTCTCCTCCTATCAACTTGTGTCCAATAGGATTTTAGGGAAGAAGAAAAAAGAGCAGACCTGAAAGTAACAAGTACTTTTCAGACTTCCTAGAAATTTACTCGAGTAAAAGTAAAAATATTTGTCTTGGAAATGTATTCAAGTAAGAGTAATAAGTACCAAAGAAATCTAATACTCAAGTAAAGTACAAATCCTCTGGATATGTACTTAAGTACAGTACTCAAGTAAATTTACTCCGTTACTGTCCACCACTGGTGATGAGGTGTAAAAAAAACCTTGCAGAGCGTAGAATGCCAAAAAATAAGGCTTTTTATTTTGTGTAAAAAAACACAAAGACATACAGGTGAAGCAAAAACAGTAGTCTTAAAAATGGCACAATGGGGCATAGCCTCTCTGCAAGCTATCTCAAATCAGCAGCCCCCTTTCTGGTATCCAGCCGCTGTTTATAAACCCAGGCAGGCCTGACCCTGCACCCCAACCTGGGACTTGCTGATTGGGCCGGAGCTTCGGGAGCTGCGTGCTGGCCTGCGGTCCCCACCCCTGGTCACCCCGTTGCTGCTTCCACCTGCCTGCTGTGCTGTTGCCGTCCCTGACCCACCAGTCTGGCCCTCGGCAGGGGGGTCCCCCCTTATGAGCCTGGTCCTGCTCAAGGTTTCTTCCCTCCTAAAGGGGAGTTTTTCCTTGCCACTGTTTGGCTTAAGGTTTTTCTCCCACTAGGGGAGTTTTTACCTGCCATTGTTTATATAATAACTGCTCGGGGGTCATGTTCTGGGTATGGGTCTCTGTAAAGCGTCTAGAGACAACTCTGTTGTATTAGACGCTATATAAATAAAATTGAATTGAAAAAAAAAAATTGAATTGATCAGCTGATTGGGCACAGGTTTGTCCAATCAATCTCTCCTCCCTGCCTGTGCTTTTAAGGAGTGGGCTGATTGTCCTGGGGGGGTTCGTAGAGGGTGATGACACGGAGCTGCGGGAGAGTTGGAGACAACGGTTGCCGTGTGCGTGTATGTGTATGTGTCTGGTGACGAATAAAGTCGACCCTTTCTCCGCCAACCCACGTGTCCTCATTCCTGTCCAGTTACCCCGGTAGCACGAGTTGGCTACAGTCTGTTTAATCAGAATTTAAAAGCCCAAAGTTTGTGAACATAGATTCCAAAAGAGAATCAAAAGCTAATAATAGCTATAATTTGAGGCGATCACCGTCAACATCTATATGTTAAAATCACCCACCGTGATGACTTGGTCTGTATTCAGCAATAAACCGGATAGGAAGCCTGAAAACTCAAACAGAAACTCTAGATAAGCACCCGCAGAGGGCCGGTTCACTACCACTAATAAAAATGGCTTTTCTGATTCTCTGCTCGGGAGTTGTAGACTAAGCGTGAGACTTTCCAATGTATTATAATTGCAGAGGAATGTTGTTCAGTGCTCTAACGGTGCACTGAACACTGGAGAAAACTCACTCTCTGAGGTTCTTGCAGGGGACACTTTTTGATAACTTCCTTTATTGCAGCTGTTATTTATGAATTAATCTTCCAACATCTTTGACTTTTTTATTGGATAGATAATTTCAAGTTTTACCCATTTTTTCTACAGTTCACACCTGACAGTTTAGAAGGATTTGGGTTTCAGTTTCCAAATGTCATGCTATCTAATCTGAAATAAATATTTTATAATTATAAGCAAAACATGTTCTTCCACTCTTGTGCAGGAATAAGCGCTGGAGAGCCTCTTTTCTCTAAATTATTTATTGGAAGCATGCTCTACAAAGACACACATCTCCTGCAGCACAATACTAGCCCTCACACGTGAATCTTCGTCACCCTCTGCTACATTACATATATTTCCACCGTCTCATTTGTGATCATTATTCTGCAAGGTCAAGTGTCTGAACATCAAGTCTGAACCTCAATAAACTTTCTTCACAGCAGTCATTTTCAAGGTTTTCAAACTGATTTCATTGTGGGCTTTGGAAAGGTCGAATACGGATACTTGCATTGTTTTAACGCTGCTCTGACAGAGCATCTTTAAGAGACGCAACATAAAGCACCTTTATGTCTATGTTCATTGATGAAGCCAGGTGAAGAGCGTTGCCAGTCCTAAGAGATCTGCAGTGCACAAAGTGTTGCCCTCAGGCTAGGACCAAAAGAAACTCTCAACATACAATAACCCTGTTTAGAATCCAATATTCAGCTACTTTTCTACAGTCCCACCCTCTGACCATCCCAGTGTTTACCTTCACCTTCATGTCCATATTGATATCTCTGTTGGATACCTACTGATATCCTGATCTGCAGTCCCCCCCTCTGACCCCCTCAGGTTATGCTGTCCACACCTGTTTAGATAGTGGTCTCTGTAGTCCACCATCTAACCAGGTATCAGTCACATGTACATAGAACTCTTAGTTCTCCAGTTAACGGATCATATATACTGAATCATCTGCACTTTGTACGTTTGACAATATCTGTCTCCTCTCTGTTCTTCATTCTCTTTTTCCTATAGAGGATATGCATTGACGTCACTTCCCCACTGCACCACGGCCCCTTACTCGCACAAATGGTGTCACAAATGGCTGCAACTAGTGGAAAGGACGGGATATAAGCCGATTATCGGCTTAAATTAAAGGCAGTTGGACTTGACAGCGACCCGAAGAACCAGTGGTCCATGCAACCTGATCTCACAAAAATCCGTGAAATGCCCACGACCTCTCACCACTATTTTCCGTGGCACCAACACGGAAAGTGGTAAAATTCCATGTGAGCACCACGGATATTGTACCTATGCGAAGTCAATTGGGATCCGTTGTCGTGATATATACACGGATTATTACATTATTATTATACATATATTATTCTTTATTATAGTGGCTAAGTTATGAGTTTTTGACGCGCAAGTTACTGTTTGTTACTGTCAGTTTGTAAAAGCATGTTTTTAACGCTGTTTTAATGGTGTTTTGATTATGTTTTAACAGTATTTTGACGGCAAGTATTTAACCGTGTTTTCTAGTATTTAACTTAAATTTGAGTATTTAACCGTGTTGTTTGCTGTCGTCATGGTGACGGAGGTGGCGTAACTGATGTGAAATTATTATTTTTAGCAAAAACCACAAGCGTTTCCTACTTCTAACCAATCATAAGTGGTGCTTTAACCTAACCAGACCTTAGCCAGAGCGTCGTCCAGCCACAAAATATCATTTTTAATTGCTTTTGAACCAGGAAGTGGAGACAGGCGATATTTAAATTAATTGTTTTAACCATTCTCCCATTTCGTCAACCACAGGGAATTCCCTCTGGGCGTCCCCTCTACGTCATAGAGTGACGAGCGGAGATACTGATCAGGTGACGAGTGCCCCGATCGCAGATGTGTGGTCATTGATTACTGTTGCTATGCACGTGGAAGTAAATGGTTAAATATATTGTGCTTTTGAATGGTAAATATTAAAAATAAACCGTATACAGGTACATTTACAACTTATATTGAATCACCATCAATGTCAGTTACATGACGTTAAATAAAGTATCCTAAATAAACAAACATATTTACAATTCCTTAACCCTTTAAAAATGCATCAAGGTCAGGTTCAATGGTCATTATTTCAAAGCAGGAGTCATGTATGAGCTTCATTCTGACTTATGTTAATCTACCGGTCAAGGCCATTCCAAAAATGTATTTGGTTTTGTCATAGGATTAAGTTTCATTTATACCCCTGTTGGGTTGCATCCTCTTATTTTTTCTTATTCTTATTTTTTATTCTTTGGTGGGACTAATCTTGGTGGGACTAATGTTTTTCCTAATTACAGTCGTACATGATTTGGGCTAGAATATACCTTTTACCTAACAAATACGTCCTGGGTCAGAATGACATACAGTAACATTGCTGTATTTGAAGTGATTTACCCCCCCCCTTAACCGTATTGGTGCCATGGAAAATAGTGGTAAGAGGTCATGGGCATTTCACAGATTTTTGTGAGATCAGGTTGGGTCCATGGACATTAATATTTGGTACAGTTACCAAGAACCAGTGGTCCATGGACATTAATATTTGGTACAGTTACCAAGAACCAGTGGTCCATGGACATTAATATTTGGTACAGTTACCAAGAACCAGTGGTCCATGGACATTAATATTTGGTACAGTTACCAAGAACCAGTGGTCCATGGACATTAATATTTGGTACAGTTACCAAGAACCAGTGGTCCATGGACATTAATGTTTGGTACAGTTACCAAGAACCAGTGGTCCATGGACATTAATATTTGGACACGAATCCAGTTTCCTGATATTAATATGTACTTAATTTCTACGGCGGGGAAATACACGAAGCAAAGCTTGAAGGCAAACAAAAGTCTTGACGCTTGGTCCGACTTCAAGACAGGATTTGTTGTAGAAATTAAAGTGATGAGGACACTGAACTTTATGATTTGACCATTTAACGTTAGCTACCCAAAAATCCAACATTACCTGATACAAAATGGGAACCACAAATCCACGTTTCGGTGCCTGGAATCCAGTTGTTTCTGTTAATTGCAGAGATCCATTTGTCTCTCTTAAGTCGACTTTTCGGCAGTCTGTAAAATGATAACTCTGATTTCTTGCTAAATCTATTAGTACAGTCGATCGCACAACAGCTCTTTCCTGTTTTAGATGTTTTCCAGTTGCTCCAACTGAAAGTTTACGCTGACAGTCTTTCTGACACTCAGTCTTTCTGCCACTCAGTCTTTCTGACACTCAGTCTTTCTGACACTCAATTTTTCTGCCACTCAGTGGGTGAAACCCGCTGTGAAGTCTCATCTGTGACGTCATGTGCATTCCCTCTATTTCTCTTTCCTGCTCTGCCTGCCCTAAGAGTAGCGTAGGAGTTACATCTGAACCCATGACCCTTAAAGTCCTTGTTCTGATATGGGATGGGAGCGGGCATTTACAAAGGCTCCATAATCTCCATAATCTCCATAATGGAGATTATGGAGCCTTTGTGAACCATGTATCATCAATTAAATTTCGCCCCTTTGTGGATTAACGAATTTGAGTGGTAATTGAAGAAAACTGGATGCAACTGACTACATCGCAGGGCGTAAATACTTTCAAAATAGATCATTTAAGAATCTAATCACAAAAAAAGAAAATTAAATTCTCTTTAGGACATGAATAGTTTTTGAGTTGACAATGTTAAAGAATTACTTTTTAAACTACAGTGACCAAATTAGTTTATTTATCACAACTAAAGATGCCTTATCCACGCTGAATCTAAACTATTGAGGTCTTTGGGTAGTAGATGTGTGCCTGAAAACCAGAACGTCAAACCTCCCCATCAGTTGGACAAACACAAAATAGGCACACTGATATCAAATCATTTTATGTTAAAAATGTCACAAAAACAAACAGGCCTAAGAGACGCCGCTCTCCAATGGTGTCAGGAATGGTTTGTCACAGCAAGGAAGACAGACGAGAACAGTGCCCACAGAGTCCACATCGTCTTCTAAATAGCTTCAGCCCAGATTCAACCTTGCATTAGACACTGCCACAAAAAAAAGGAAAAAGTGAAAAAAGAAAAAGGAGAAATAAGCAGCTGCTTTTGCAGGGTCTCACATGACGGGGCACTAATCAGGCCTCATGTGCTTCCATGCTGAGCTGGGGTGGAGGCGGCTGCAGGCTGCAGCACAGAAGAGATTTTCATCACGAAGGAATTAGATCAAAACTTGGGCTATAATTTCTTCTAGTTAAAAACACATTTTACTGGCCCTCAAATTACAGAATGCAGCTCACAGCAGTTGCTTATTAGAACCATCCTTCATCTAACAGCAGCCTACTCTGTTTATAGATACAGGACTGTCTCAGAAAATTAGAGTATTGTGATTTTCTGTAATGCAATTAGAAAAACAAAAATATCATACATTCTGGATTCATTTTAAATCAACTGAAATATTGCAAGCCTTTAATTATTTTAATATTGCTGATCATGGCTTACAGCTTAAGAAAACTCAAATATCCTATGTCAAAAAATTTGAATATTCTGGGAATCTTAATCTTAAACTGTAAGCCATAATCAGCAATATTAAAATAATAAAAGGCTTGCAATATTTCAGTTGATTTGTAATGAATCCAGAATGTATGACATTTTTGTTTTTTAATTGCATTACAGAAAATAAAGAACTTTATCACAATATTCTAATTTTCTGAGACAGTCCTGTAGATAGATAGATCGTTTGGACCGTTTTTATTTCAGGGGGGGATGCCATCCCCCCTCATCCCCCCTCAACTCCAGTACTGAGTACGTCACAATACTGTCGATGGAGGCTCGGTAGAAGGAACCAGCAGCCTCTGTGTGATGTTCTCCCTCCTGAGGATCCTGAGGAAGTCCAGTCTCTGCTGGGCCTTTTTCAGCAGCTCAGAGGTGTTCACACTCCCAGGTACCGGAAGTTGGCTACCCTCTCCACACAATCCCCACTGATGATGAGCGGAGGAATCTCTGTCTTTTTCCTCCTATAGTCAATTACCAGCTCTTTGGTCCTGGAGCTGTTCAGGAGGAGGTTATTGTCTCTGCACCACGACGACAGCCGCACCAGCTCGTCTCTGTCAGAGTGCAGATGTGCTAGTCATGCTATCAATTCCCCATCAAAGCAAGTGCAGTAAAGTTCAAATATTTCTTTCAGGGGTATTGATCTAGTCTTATGGCGCTTTTCCAATAGTTCCTACTCAGCCCGACTCGCCTCGCCCCGGTTTTGCACTTCTCCACTAGGGGTGGAGGCGGGTGGAGGCGTGTCGAGTTGATACTTTTTCTGTATCTATTCTGCCAAGGTTCTAAGCTGCTGAGTCGCCTGCATCTGATATCATTACACTACAGGACACCGATTGGGAGTCAGACGTCTGAGTCAGGAGGAGGAAATCAGAGAAAGAGCGACTCGGCTTCTTCATTTTATTCAATCAGCAACGGCAGCAAAAGTCTGTTTCATGATCCAACTCTGAGGTGCAGATGTTCATAAACCTGGTGCTGAGGAGAGAATTAAAAAGGGATCTAGACGGTGATAAGGAACGACCAGATCTACCAGGAGCTCTGTCTCTTCATAGCTGCTCACGGCTCCAGCTGACTTTTCAGCAGCACAGAGACAATCAAAAAAAAAAAAGTGTTGCTGTTTGAAGCTTCTCTCACTCTCATTTTTTAACTTGATATCGAACTGTTGAAGAATATTATCAAAACCAGTTCAGAAGTCCGCTGTGGTGTAGTGAGTTTTATTCAGTAAGCCGGCGGTGAGCAGACCTACGCAGCACATGTCTGGGTTGGTGTGCTGACCACGAATGGTTTGAAATCATGACTTTTATACAGTAAGTTCAAAGCACAAAAGGCAGGAATAAACAAGCCAAGTGAGAGACGAAAAGCAATTTACAGTCGGATGTGATCTGTGGCCAAATGCCGTTATCGGGCATTTGGCATGACTGTCACTAAGTTGTAAATTACCCCATAGGGTGTTCTCGTGGTTCAAGTCTGTGGCCAAATGAGTTGGTATTAACATATCAGTCAGTCAGGAACTTCATCATATGGCATTCCCGTGGTTCAAGTCTGTGTTGAAGCTAGTTCCAAGGTGTCGGCCCTGCAGTTGGTAGGAAGCTGGAGTTTCACGTCAGCCACGGTGTCACAATGCCTCATCAGAACACAATATATCATCTCCTCCAGGTTCTACATCTTTAGTGTTGTTGTCTTCTCCGTTTAGATACACAATCAAATACGTCACAGCAGCTTTGCTCCAACTCTCCTACTTCTCATCTGAGTGTCTAAAAACAAACGAGGGCAAGGCGAGTGGAGGCGAGACGAGGCGTGCTGAGTAGGTACTAGTATAAAAGCGCCATTAGTGTTCAGAAATGTGAAGCGCCTGAGGCCACGAGCCCCAAACTGTCTGCTGTTCTAAACTGGGGCCACTTTTTAATCCTCCCGAGACTGCAGTAGAATCCTGGTCTGTTCTGCTTCTGTTTGTGGAAGTTGATGCGAAGCTGGATGAGAAGGTTGCCCAAGGCTGGGAAGTGTTGAGGACGGCGCTCACCCCGGCTGTCACATGCTCCAACACTCGCCCCCAGGCAGACGCTGCAGATCCACCAAGACCAGAACAAATGGACCGTTCTTCCAAGAACTTTGCTTCATCCTGAATCCTAAAGAACTAATCCTCTTTTTTCTCCCCCTTCACTACTTCTATATAATTATACATCATTCATATTTACATTTATAGTAAAACCACTGCAGTTGGACATCATATTCTTAGAATAGCTTACTGACTTTTAACCCTTGTACTGTCACGGTCAAAATGACCCAATTCTTCTATCCTTGTTTCCTCCTTCCATGCTCTCTCCTTCCTTCTTCCTTTCCTCTTTTCCTCCTTTTTTACCCTCCTTTACTCCTTTTTCTTCCTACCCCCCTTTCGTCATTTGTTCCTTTATAACCTTCTTTGCTTTTCCTTCCTTCTTTCCTTATTTTCTCCATTCCTTCCTTCTTCCCTCCCTTATTTCTTTCCTTTTCTCCATTCCTTCCTCCCTCCCATATTTCCTTTTCTCCCTTCTTTCCTTCCTTTCTCCCTTCCTTCCATCTTTTCTCCCTTCCTTACTCCCTTTCCTACTTCCTTCCTTCTTTCCTTCTTTTCTCCTTTCTTCCTTACTTCCTTCTTTCCTTCGTTCCATCTTTTCTCCTTTCTTCCTCACTTCCTTCTTTCCTTCTTTTCTCCTTTCTTCCTTATTTCCTTCTTTCCTTCTTTCCTTCTTTTCTCCTTTCTTTCTTATTTCCTTCTTTTCTACTTTCTTTCTTACTTCCTTCTTTCCTTCTTTTCTCCTTTCTTTCTTACTTCCTTCTTTCCTTCCTTCCATCTTTTCTCCCTTCCCCCTCCCTTAACCCAAAAACAGCACCAGGGTTAATCATTGTGTAATGTTGACTATTATTGCATTAATTCACTCGTGAGGGGGCAGCGTCCTAATCTTTTTTGTTACTGTCTACGATGATAATGAAGGCTTTGTATCCCAGTCTGTCTTTTCACAACATTTTTCTTTGCAGATGGAAAATCAGTGCAATGCAACACAAGAGCGACAAATGATAATAAAATAATGGCGAGGAGCCCATGCAAACAGACATCTAACTGGAAGGATTTGTGCGGGTTATCCTAAAATAGGGAGAACATGAGAATGTGACAAAGTTTAGAGGCTGGATGTTAATTTACTTAATTATGTAATGTGTTAAATTACTTAATTTAATAATCCACATAAATCCACATCTACACAACATTCGTATGTTTACTCAGTAATATACATCATTTGACTTTTAACTGTTTTAGACGCAGAGCGCCTGTTGTAAGAAGTGAGCTTGTAAAACGATGTACAATCCTAAACAGGAAAAGCTGGGAACATATGCTCATTATTATCATAAAAAACAATTCCTACATCAACGTTGACTTGTATTATGTGCAGACATAGACACGCTATACGTATAGGATACAGGACTGTCTCAGAAAATTAGAATATTGTGATAAAGTTCTTTATTTTCTGCCTGCAATTAAAAAAACTAAAATGTCATACATTCTGGATTAATTACAAATCAACTGAAATATTGCAAGCCTTTTATTATTTTAATATTGCTGATTATGGCTTACAGTTTAAGATTAAGATTCCCAGAATATTCTAATTTTTTGAAATAGGATATTTGAGTTTTCTTAAGCTGTAAGCCATGATCAGCAATATTAAAATAATAAAAGGCTTGCAATATTTCAGTTGATTTGTAATGAATCCAGAATGTATGACATTTTTGCATTACAGAAAATAAAGGACTATATCACAATATTCTAATTTTCTGAGACAGTCCTGTAAATGATGCTTATAAATACAGCTCCAGTTTTCACGTCAGTTGTTGGCTTCAAACTGTCTGCAAAGAAATAAAAGTCGCCTGAGTTTTGGTCGCCTGATGGCCTCCCAAGCATTAAATATTACAAAATAGTTCAATATAGATTACATTAAAAAAGCCCTTCATTACCTCAAAAGACAAAAGAGTATAGTTTTTAACAAGTTGTGATGCATCCACCCGCGTGGACATGACGTTGAGCTCAAACTGTATTTGTAGTGATTGCTCCCTGGGTCATGCTCACGCTGCATCCTCCACAACGCCAGCGATGGTCACATTCCCTGGGTCATGCTCACGCTGCATCCTCCACAACGCCAGCGATGGTCACATTCCCCGCCTCAAATCCTTCCACAAAATCAGACTTTTGAACATAAAGCGCAATCAGTTCTGTTTCTTTCTTTTGTTTTATTCCAGCCAAAACAGTCAGTCATCATTAATTATCCAGTGTTTCCGGTCCTCGTGTCACATGGCTCATGTTCAGGCTACATTGACTACGTTTACATGCAGTCAACATTCGGCTTATTGCTAAAATTCCGGTTACTGAAACATTCAGAATATTCCGTTTACATGGTAATTAATCATTTGGGATATCTGGATCAAACCAGCGACGCACGGAGAACGTAATGACACAATTACCATCATTTCCGCTTCTACTTCCTGTATCCAAATTCAAAACAAATGCTGCTTTGCGCAAATTTTCACTCACCTTCTTGTAAATCTTCTATCCCGGTACTTTCTACCGTCTACAAATGCAGAAATGTTCATATCCTTCATTACATTTATGAAGTGATAGTCTCCTCCTCACTCCAAAAGTGTGGCGTGGTCTTGCGATTCTCCGTGTTTAGAAGAACTTCCTGGACTCAAAAGACGTTTGATGGGGATATTCCGTTTGGCGTTTACATGACCGAATATTCGGGTTTTAAAAGGAGTAACCCAGGGGTCATATTCAGGTTTTTAAAAACCAGAATATGAGCAAATTCTGGTTATTCAAAGGGGTTATTGGTTTTTACATGGTTGTGCAAATTCGGGTTATTGCCAATATTCAGGTTTTAAAAGGGTTATTGATGCATGGAAACGCACTCATGCTCTGTGAAAGTGTGGGGTTTTGTTTTCTTTTAAATAAAGGAATTATCAGTAGCTCTGCGACATAAGCTGGGTTTCAACCCCACGTGCAAACACATCCACACGGAAATGAGCAGAGATCAACGTGAAAAACAGTACGAGTGCAGGACGATCTCAGTACTTTACATTCCCCAACACAGATCTACGTCATCCTGCAGAGGCGGTGGTCCCCCCCCCCCCAAGGGCGTGGGTGTGTGCTGGGCTGGCGTCTGTGGGAGTGTGTGGGAGGAGGGCACGGATACTGGGAGGGAGGACGGTGCAGGACAGACAGATGACGCACACGTGTTTCCCTGGGTAAGAGAGAAAGGTCGACTTCACGAGTGTTGCTGATTTCATTGTCTTGCTGCAGCAGGAGAGCCTACTGTAGCATCAAGTTCACATTGTAAACATTAAATAATGCAACTTTTAGCCAAGAGACAAAGACAAAGTCCATCTTGTTTATTCTGCAACTTGGCTACAAAAGATGTGTTTGCAGGGTGGTTATTACAGAGTTCACCTCAATTTAACCAGACAATTTTTTTCTGCCACAAACCTCCAAAGCCTTCAAATCAAGCTGGTACACGGGTGTAGCGCGACACGGGTGCAGCGGCTACACGGGTGTAGCGCGACACGGGTGCAGCAGCTACACGGGTATAGCGCGACACGGGTGCAACAGCTACACGGGTGCAACGGCTACACGGGTGTAGCGCGACACGGGTGCAACGGCTACACGGGTGCAACGGCTACATGGGTGCAGCGGCTACACGGGTGCAGCGGCTACACGGGTGCAACGGCTACACGGGTGCAACGGCTACACGGGTGTAGCGCGACACGGGTGCAACGGCTACACGGGTGCAACGGCTACACGGGTGCAGCGGCTACACGGGTGCAACGGCTACACGGGTGCAGCGGTTACACGGGTGCAGCGGCTACACGGGTGCAGCGGCTACACGGGTGCAGTGGCTACACGGGTGCAACGGCTACACGGATGCAGCGGCTACACGGGTGCAACGGCTACACGGGTGCAGCGGCTACACGGGTGCAGCGGCTACACGGGTGCAGCGGCTACACGGGTGCAGCGGCTACACAGGTGCAACGGCTACACGGGCGCAGCGGCTACACAGGTGCAACGGCTACACGGGTGCAGCGGCTACACGGGTGCAGCAGCTACACGGGTGTAACGCAACACAGATGCAGCGGCTACACATGTGGAACCACCGAGGCCATGTGAAAGCATGCAGTGCAGATCTACCTCATATTGTTTTGTTTAAATCTTAGAAAAGAAGAAGAAAACAGAGGGATTTACAGTTCGTAAATGCAAAACAAGGACGTTGTAAAGACATGACAGAAGATTTAGTTTTACAGCATACTTTGTTGCAGTGTGGAGAAAAAATGCCTTTATATATTCCTGGTTGTCAGGTGGACACGGAATGCCATAACGGCATCAGATGCATGTCGATTCATTGATAAATATGACTATTAGATCAGATTTAGGGAGCAGAAGTGCAGCCTGTACGTGGTGCTGGTGCAGCCAATCCTGGCTGAAGGCATTTAATGATAAATGATCCAGTACCATTAACACAAAACAAAAATATCAATATGACATCAACACTTGTAATTCTCATCTCATCCATACATGTTAACAAGTAACCTTTAGTAACCTGTCGTATTAAAATAACATAATCATTCAAATGTCTGGTTGACTTTGGACCAGAATTCAGTTAGCTTTTGAAATTTGAAATGAATTAAAGTGACTGTGATCCACCAACATGTGACATCATCTCATATTGGTCGCTGGCTCCTGAACTGACTCAATCATTGTGTCGTGGTAAGTATTTAATCGATGTCATATGGTTATCACAATGAAACTCGTGATTTACCTCCGTTAGCATTTCGGAGGTTTGGTAACGATAAAAGACATGGTTCCCCCAGCGATCGCTTGGCTGCGGTAGAAAGAGAAATCCTCTGCTGACAGCTGGAGTCTAAATTAGAATTCGCCAAAAGTTGACTCCAGGATCTTTCCAGAGACCAGAATGTGACCCCTAATCAATTTATTACATAAACAACAGCGGGTAAAAACCTCCTAAAGCCTGAACTACAAGCTTCATGAACTGAGCAAAGGTTAAGTGGTGATCACCACAAGGCAAAAAAGCACCGTAATGTACCATTTGGACCTAAAATAATTCAAAAATAATGCAAATATTAACAATAGTGAGTAAAACGTGGCTTCTGCTCCATGACAGGTGACCTGAATGGTGCCCGCATTAACGTCTAGTGCAACATACACAAACAGGAGCATCTATACGTTAGTATTCAACCCACATCAGAAAAAGGGAGGAATATATGAAAGATGAACAAAAAAAATGTTTTGATTTCTATGGATGCTGATCAAGTGTATTTGATTTTTAGAGTAAAGAGGGGAAGTGAATCTTTCACAGGAACCGGGAGTTCACTGGAGACAGCCGGGGCGGGGGGCGGGGGCGGCCGGCGTTCTGTCAATTTCTGCTGCTTTGTCGAAAAATGCTACCGCCGCATAAACCGATAGCGTCTGTCTATCGATTTTTGCTACTCCATCAAAAAATGCTACCTAATGGTTTTCTACCTTTTTACAGCTACAATTTTACTGTGTTGTACTCCCTAGTCCACTTCCTTTTCCCCCAAATGGTCCTTTTTCGCTTGCCAGGCCGTCATTGTAAATAAGAATGTTCTTAATGACCTGCCTGGTTAAATAAAGGCCAATGACTGAATGAATATCAAATAAAGCGATATAATTGTTTTTTTTATCCTCTTTAGCATATAATGTTCACAAATTGTAATGCAATTCATGTTATGGGTAGTGTATTTTGAAGGATCAAATACTCAACATCCCATATTATCAATTTTAAATCAATATTTCAGGGGTAGCACAATTTGATAGTCCAGTAACATCCTATCAAATAATGCTCCCGTCACTTAATGCATTCAGGTAAGACGACTAACCAACTCACTGCCACTGCAGGATGAATGTCAGCATACTTACAACTCATTTTATCAATTTTAAATCAATTTTTTCAGGGGTAGCATAATTTGATAGTCCAGTAACATCCTATCAAATAATGCTCCTGTCACTTAATGCGTGAACTGAAGGGATGCAAGAAATGATGGGCGTGGCAATCAAACTTTTTTGCGCAGAACCACAAAGTAGCAGTTCTCGACGGGTAGCATGGATCGACAGAACACCGGGACCGGGAGTTGACGTCACTGTGGCTGGTCTCTGCTGATAGCAGGGTCAGGAGACCACGAGAGCTACACGGTGCATCTTTCAGATGAAAGTGAAAGTGATATAACATGAGGAAACACGTTGGGTGCACGACAGTGTACATCATGTAAACTGGTCCAGAGGCAGCTGTGACTTCTCTGAGCTCGGAGGTACCTGTTGCTAGAGGAATCTCTTGTCTCCGTTGTTGTTCATATAACGTTCATAAACATATATTTGTATGTTTGTGAAAGGTTAAAAGATGCATTCAGACTTTAATCAGAGCCGGGCTCTGTGGTGGTCTGTGGTTGCATCACCGTCCTCCAAGACAGAAAATACAGAAAAGAAAGAGAGAAAACAAGAGACGTGGGTCAACGGAGGTTTCCAGCAACACCAACACATGTATGCACTTTTCAAGAAGACAAAGCCAGAGCACAGTTTGGCCACATTACAGACACGGAACCGGGTCCAGATGTGTTCCCGACCTGGAGTGCACAAATGTGTTAACAGATTAAATGAATGTGGTGATTCAAAAAATAAAGAAAAACAAATCAAAGCAAATCCAAGAGTGACTTTTTTTTTTTAAATGACATTTTCCATATGATTCTACTTTTTCTGATTTGCGGTTGTATATTCTCCACCTTTCTCTCTTTTAAAAATATTTCTACCTCTGTGAGGACCAGGGACATATCTGATGTCCTGCCTGAGCTGTGTTTGGGTTCATCCGGGCTTTCATTCACAGTGATACTGAGCCGAGTGCAGACGGAGCGTGAACCAGGAAAAATCCATCATCCTATTGCTGTGTGTATTTGGTGTGTGTGTGTGCGTGCGTGTTCCACCACATTCTATTTACATACCCTGCAACATAGATTAGTTAGATTAGTATCACTGAGAGAGTGGCCGTGCCTGAAGGCCATGTTGTAGTGTTTGTGGCTTTTAACAAGGACTACACCATGAGCCATGAGCAAGGGCCCATGGGCATTTCTACGGGAATACTGCCACTGCTACAGATGGGCCAGACCTGGAGAGGTGTCGCGGGAGGTGAGTCGGGAAAGGGGTTCAGGGCAGCGAAGGGATACAGATATTGTGGTTTTAGTGCAAAGAAAACCTCCTGATAAACATTTTTAGAGGAAAGGACAGTTGGGGTATGGCTGGTGGAAACCCAGCAGGGTTCATAGTGCAGGCTTGTGGGACAGTTGGGGTACTGCTGGTGGAGACCCGGCAGGGTGCATACTGCAGGCCTTAGGGACAGTTGGGTTACGATTGGTGGAGACCCAGCAAGGTTCATACTGCAGGCCTTAGGGACAGTTGGGTTATGATTGGCGGAGACCCAGCAAGGTTCATACTGCAGGCCTTAGGGACAGTTGGGTTATGATTGGTGGAGACCCAGCAAGGTTCATACTGCAGGCCTTATGGACAGTTGGGTTATGATTGGTGGAGACCCAGCAAGGTTCATACTGCAGGCCTTAGGGACAGTTGGGGTACGCCATGTGGAGACCCGGCAGGGTTCATACTGCAGGCCTTAGGGACAGTTGGCGTACGGCTGGTGGAGACCCAGCAGGGTTCATAGTGCAGGCTTGTGGGACAGTTGGGGTACGGCTGGTGGAGACCCAGCAGGGTTCATAGTGCAGGCTTGTGGGACAGTTGGGGTACGGTTGGTGGAGACCCAGCAGGGTTCATAGTGCAGGCTTGTGGGACAGTTGGGGTACGGCTGGTGGAGACCCAGCAGGGTTCATAGTGCAGGCTTGTGGGACAGTTGGGTTATGGCTGGTGGAGACCCAGCAGGGTCCATACTGCAGGCCTTAGGGGCAGTTGGGGTACGGCTGGTGGAGACCCAGCAGGGTTCATACTGCAGGCCTTAGGGGCAGTTGGGGTACGGCTGGTGGAGACCCGGCAGGGTTCATACTGCAGGCCTTAGGGGCAGTTGGGGTACGGCTGGTGGAGACCCAGCAGGGTCCATACTGCAGGCTTGTGGGACAGTTGGGTTATGGCTGGTGGAGACCCAGCAGGGTCCATACTGCAGGCTTGTGGGACAGTTGGGGTATGGCTGGTGGAGACCAGGCAGGGTTCATACTGCAGGCTTGTGGGACAGTTGGGGTATGGCTGGTGGAGACCAGGCAGGGTTCATACTGCAGACTTGTGGGACAGGACACTGAGAGGTTTCAGTAGCTCGTCCAGATCTGCTCCAAAGGTGAGCAAAGAGTCTTGGGCCGTTCATTTCTACAGGGTAGCTTCATGTCCTTAGTCACATGCTGTCCACAGTGCCCCCCCCCCCACCCCCCCCCCACCCCGCCCCCCAGTAGTGATTGTCCCCTGATAGCTTTCTTTAAGTTCAGTGGGATCACTTCGAAGTCAGTCACTCACCACTGCTCCAATGCTGGCTGAGGTTTCAGATAAAACATAAAGTAAAGTGGCTCTTGGTCCCACGTTGTGGTGAGGGTAAAAAACAGACAAAAAACAGACCTACTGCGACACCATCCACCTGCTGGAGGCTTCCGACGGCTACGCCATGCCTCCTGGTGTGCGTGTGTGCGTGTGCGAGTGTTTGTGTGTCAGACGGAGGCGCAGCTGCACTGAGAGGTGAGGTAGACTCTGTTGAGTACAGGTGATGGGGACACAGTCTCCACCAGCATCAGTACGTGCTCGTGCAGAGAGGTCAAGGAGGGATGCCACAAAGGAACAAAGAGGACAAAGAGGACAGGAGACCTGGAGAAGTCACACGGACACGCATGCTGATTCGGGAGGATGGCGGCGTGAACATGGAAGGAGGAGAGTGGGCGTGTGGTGGTTGCATGTGCGTGAGGTAATGAGAACGGAGGTGTGCGCTGGAGAGGTAATCTAACTACTCCTACACGCCCAGATATATGGTGTTAGATGGCAGAGAAGATAAAAGGTATTCTTTTATCTTTTAGATGTCCTGAATAAAAAGTGCTTCCTGCAAACTCTGAATGAGGAAAAAAGCTCCGTCAGGCCACGTTTTCTGACCGCCCCCTGGAGGCTCGGCCCAACCACAGGCACCAAAATCTGTCAGCTAGTTCAACCGGTTGTACTTTTAGCAGCATTAGCTGGTATTTGGAGTGGTGCCTTTTGCGCGTGGTACTTATAAATCCACATCGTTTATAAACGCTGGCGTCTCTCACGGGAGCTCTGGAATGAAACGCAACATCCTTCCAGCCCATCCGTGTCCCCGAGGTGCAATCAGATTGTACTTTATTAAGTTGACGCGGTCCACTGCACCCGGCAGCAAGCACGGTAATGCCTCCCCTTCGTGTAGACCATACGATTGTGTCCTGGGAGGACAGACCTGGCGCTACAGAGGCTGGACAAGTAAACATGGGAGGTTTGAAGTGGCTCGGAGCTCTGAGGCCCCCACTACGGCCATGGAGTCATGTTTACAGCACTGCCCACTTTCTACTTGCCTGGTCACGCCCTCATTTGCCCCGTCTCACTCTGCTGCGTTTCCGTCCCTCCCACGTGATGTCCAGGAGCTCTCGGAGCTGTTTCCAGCTCACCGCTGCAGTCGCTGCAGGAGGCAACCGGGACAGGGGTCCAGAGGGGCTTCAGGTGGTTTCTGCCGACAGTCAGTGCGCTTACATGGGAACTTTAATTCCTCTTTATTTTAGATTTAAAATTAAATATGATTTAAAATGAGTAAAAATTACCATGTAAACACCTAATTCCAAATGAAAATGGCCCTTCCGAATTAAACTTAATTCCGAAGTAAGTGGCTGGTTTATTCTGATTTTAAATCCGAATAGAATAATTCTGCGATAATGTTTACACTCATTCCTCTTTAAATTAATTCCGGTCTTTCTTTCTGCTCGTTCCCTCCCCCGTCTGTCTCCATGACGCTTATATTCCACGCTGGGCTGGTTTTCCAAACAAAGTTTCAAGATGGCAGCACGCAGTAAACGCTGGTCAAGAGCAGAGACGAAATATTCAATAAATAGCTTGAAGGACCTGGAAATAATTAAAAGAACAGATGGCAGGAAACATAAAAATCGTGAGCTTTTCAAAGTTTTAGCGGCTAAGTTTGTTTTTCTTCCGGTAGACGTAACTTCCGGTCCCCCCCCTATCCAATCAGAACCTTCCCAACCCCCAGACCTTAAAGGAGACCTATTATGAAAACCAGGTTTTCTCTTGCTTTAACATATATAAAGTGGTCTCCCCTCAGCCTGCCAACTCAGAGAAGGAGGAAAGCAACCAAAATCTGTAGTGTCTGTACAGCCGCCCGGATGATCCGTCCAGTGTGATGTGGATCTACGAGCCGTTCAGATTCTGCTCCTGTCTTTACGTAACGACAGGAGCGATGCGTGAAACCACGCCCACAACTAACTCTGGCCGGAACAAGAACAACAACTCCGCCGGCCGGAGCTTCCGCCATTTTTTCGTAGCGGTGTATCGTGATGGCGTCTGTTCGAGCTAGACATGCAAATTGCTCTGTTGTTGGTTGTAAAAACCAACACAAGCGATGCTTTGTGCCCTCCCCTGCTACACGTCATTAAGGCAGCCAGTCAGCACAGAGCCTCATTATCATAGCCCCGCCCCTCAGAATCCTGCATAGATAATGAGGTTAGAGAATGGGAAGATAAAGACATGGCTCAGAGGCTGAATTTCTAATTTATTAAGCAAAAACAATCAAAAGCTTGTTTTTAAGACATTCAAGGCCTGTTTAAAATAAGGTATTAGATGCCATAATAGGTCCCCTTTAAGCGAAATTGGATAAAGCCGATCAAACGTGTTTTCCATGTAAACCTCAATTCGGAATTACTATTTCCATGTAAACTCGAAGGAAAATAGTGTCGTTCTGAATTATTTAATTCGGAATAATTAATTCCGAATTAAAAAACATCATGTAACCATGGCCACTAAGTATGGGAGGCCGCGAGAGCTAAACAACACTTTCAAATAGTTCCTTGATTAAAGAAAGAGATATGCACAATAAAACTGTATTTGCAGTGCTTGGACACTATTTTTCCCCTAGAACGAGGAATAAGTTCAGATTCCTTAAAAGAACAGGTGATTATCTGAAGACACCGCTAGAAAAGAGAAGCAGCCGTCTGCGTAACAGTGCTCATCTGCCGGGCTGACAAATATTAGGGGCTCTTCTCCATAAGCCAGCAAACTGTCTAACTTCACTGTAATATGAAGGAAACTTGTCTTTCCTTTTTTTTTCTTTTAAACATCTTCTTTTCACCAGACAGGGTGGGGTTTCTCTGGCCGGACATAGCGCGTGGAAGGATCACGTTATTCCGGCCAGAGGGGGCATGTATAGCCCAGGACTGTGTGCATGTTTTTGTGAGGGTAGCTCACATTAGCTACCCAAGGGAACACGGGGAGAACATGCAAACTCCACACAGAAAGGCTTTTTCTCCAACCCCGCCCAGGGTGCTGAAGTCATGGGAGACCTTAACAGCGTCCCCGGTGGGAATTGACCCAGGACCTTCTTGCTGTGAGACGGCTGCACTACCAGCTGCTCCACCGTGCTCCCTTCGTCTTTTCTTTTTTTAAATGTCAGTGCGTCCTTGGCTGAGCCAGACCTGGACTGCTGGAGCCCTCCTGCTCCCCAGTGATTACAGACTGCACCATGACGTTCAGGACATCTTTGCAACTGGAGTGCATGATAACGCCAGCTACAACGTTACGACTGCAGTTATAAGATGTGCGTAGAAATAATACGTTAAGATGCAGGTCTTATTCAACGGTGTCTTCTCCCAACAGCAACACAGAGGTATAGAGGGTGCACGCTTGGATGAATTTGACTAAAACTATCTGAAAAATAAATAAGGACACACAACTTATGAGGTAATAATGTGGGCGTGTCTTTGTATGTGAGAGGGTGGGAGGTTGACCGAGACAAACGGCAGACTGAGAGATGCCTTCCAGTGCGGAGGATGCTTTAGGAGTTAGAGAGATGCTCCAGAGACTGGTGTTTGAAGGGCTCTGGGGGGGTTTGAGGGATCAGGTCAGGTCAAAGGTAGAGCTACGGAAACAAAACTGCTCCTCTCAGTTCGCAGTGGACGTCAGAATAGTACAGCCATCCATACACATGCAAGCTTTGTTCGCATATACAAGTACTGTACCTTGTGTGTGTGCTTGCGCGCGTGTGTGTATGGGCGTGTGTGTGTGTGCATGTGTGCACACCTCTCAAAAATCAAAAGGCATGGCCAGAATTTCCTGCAAGTTTCTTTGTAGACGATGAACATGTGTGCTTGCTGGTGAGTATTTCACAAAAATAGAATAAGATAAAATAACATTTCCAGGGCACATTCTCGCAGATGAAGACAAAATCCAGCTTTCTTCACATCTCGTTGTATGTACAGGGAGCTCATAGTCACACTTCCTGGTCCTCAAAGACCTCCAGGAACAGCGGGGGGAAGAGTTCGTTGGGACACTCCACCTTCATGTGCAGGAAGCGGCTGGCGTGGCACGCCCCGATCATGCGCAGGTCCGTCACCTTCATCAGCAGCTTGGGCCAGAAGTGGGGGATGCTGTGGTTGCGGTAGTTGATGTAGTGCTCGAACGCCAGCAGGTAGGCTTCCTGGCACTGCTCGATCTTCTCCACACTGGTCAGCCCCGAACGGTCTGGGAGCAAAGAAGACAGTTATATTTCTATTGTCAACATGTGCATTAGAAAATGTGTAAAGAAAGACCGGAGGTCGTAACAAGGACAGGAAATGGTTGATGTGTGGAACCTTGTATGTTTGGGCCAATCCCAATACACCCCCTACTTTCTATCACTAGCCATAAAAAAGAAGCCACACATTTTAGAGCACTTGAAATCTTCCCAGGGGCCTGTCCCAATACTCCCACTACCCCTACTTTTCAGCACTACCCCTAAATTTTGCTTGCTACGTCACTGCGTGGTTTACGTTCGGGTACGTAAGCGATTGCGTAGTTACGTTTACACATACGTCACACCATATCAGGATTCCTGAAATTAAAACAGCTTTTAGCTCTGGGCTTCCTGATTTAGGAAGCCCAGAGCTAAAAGCTGTTTTAATTTCAGCTGTAGCGCTGTTAATATGCCACTTTATTAAGTTTTAATATTTTTTCACGCGTAAAAGTAACTGTTAAGATCCCCAACCTGGGCTCAGTTTATCCAAATAACGCCTGTTAAGAAATTTGATCGAAATTTGATCGCCCTGCACCGTCGTCCCGGGGAGAAACCTGCAGCTCTGTGGAGAATTACCGCTGGCTGAAATAAATCATTTAGGAAGATAAATGTTGGTTTAATAGATGAAATCTAACAGTTGTAGCTACGCCTGTTAAGAAATTTGCTCCGAAAATTTCGGGATGATGATGCCTGACGGCTCGGGAGCTGATTTATGGTTCCGCGTTAAATCCACGCAGAGCCTACGGCGTAGGCTCTGCGTTGGTGTAACGCGGAACCATAAATCAGCCTTTATTCTGGCGAGGTTTGAAAAAGACTTCGCAACAACAAGCAAGTGAGTGATTATGTACATTCACTGAGTGAATATTATGAAAGTAAGATATATATTTCTTGCTAGAAATGTAATCAAAACGCATTTTTATGCAGAAACTAACTCAAAATATTGATTTTATTCACTAAAAAATAAGAAATGTCCGCCATGTTTTTTTTTATTCAGTTTGCAAATGATGACGTAAAGCATTCTGGGTCAGCTAGTGTGAATCTGAAAACCCTCACTCTGAAGGACTAGATTCATATCCACTAGCCCTCGTTTTCCCCACTCTCCCTACATGCAAAGAGGAATTGGGACACCACTACCCTCACGGGAACGTGCAAAATTTAGGGGTAGGACTGAAAAGTAGGACTAGTGGAGGATTGGGACTGGGCCTTTGTCAAGCATGTGGCTGCAGCTGTGTTATGTGGACACAGGTTATACAGTAATCCCTTGCTATAACGCGGTTCACCTTTCACGTCTCGCTGCTTCACGGATTTGCATTGTGCATCGTGTTCTGCATTCTGATTGGCTAAATAGTCTCTGCGCTTCTTAATTTCCTGTGTCAATAACGTTGGTCGCTTAGCAACAATGCTGAGAACGGCCGATGGTGGCATGTCGGTAAAGTGTGCTGGCCATCGGCGTGTGTGCATTTAGGGGCAAAAAGTCACGTGCCCAGAGCACGGCTGCTGGAAGCTACTGTACGTGCATGAAAACAGTTTGGTGTTCTGTCACACACCAGCAACAACTGCAGTGGTGAGCGCTGTTTCATAACACAGAAGTCCTCTCTAATCTCCTCTGATCGCGAGGGGAGTTGTTGGTCCTTTTCAGGAAGAGCTTTTTTTGTAATTATTGATCATTTGTCAGAGATTTTTTTTGTCCTCATCATTAGTGCAAAGTTACTCTAGATATGAAACAGATAAGAATTATATGGTTGAAATCAGCTCATCATGAGCACTTTAAATGAACACATACAGTAAAACAATTCCCATTTTAAACAAATATCACACAGCCATTAATATTCAAATAATATTGGATGAACAAACGCATTTTGTGAGAGTTTGGCAGAAATTTGTTTCCAGTTTCAGAAGAAATGGGGGTTTAGTGAGCTGTAAAAACATCTGAAGGGAGGAACGGAGTGAACCGTTGGTATCTGAGTCTTCCGCCGTCTCGCTGTGTTTGTGTTTCTGGGAAAGAGTCCGTCTAGGAACCGACATCGTAGAGCGGCAGCTTCAAAAGTACATCACAGGTTTATTCTCACTTAGACCACGTGTTGATGTAACACAGGACTCATTTTCTTAAACAGAGACGTCAGCATCAGTGTGGAAATGAGACCAATCTAACCACGGCTGAAGAGTCTGAGCTCAGAAGCAACAGATTCATATCTTTTTCATGCGGCAGTGATTTCATACTTTACTCATATCTGATTCAAATCCTGAGGAAACCTCAACAGAAAAGTTCAGATGAAACAAGAGAGAAAATATGAACAAGTGCTACAATAGCACATCTCTCCATTGGTTTTATGCTAGCACTAAAGACTTGACTTCATTGTACTGTTTGAAATGCGTCATTTCTAGCAGTTAATGGTATTCTGGGTCTATCCTGGGCCCTATTCTGTTTTCGATCTTTATAAACAATATTACATCGGCTCTGACGAGCAGTAGCGCTCATCTCTATGCAGATGATACAATTCTATACTGTTCTGCTGATACTACTCAGTCGACTATTGAAACCCTTCAAATAGCTTTTGACGGCCTACAAGATACACGTTTCAAGTTAAAATTATTACTGAATCCAAACAAGACTAAATTTATGTTTTTTTTCCAGAAATGATGTTGACATGGACATGCCGCTGGGCATCAGGACACAGCAGGGTCAAAATATTGAAAGGGTTCCAGAATATAAATATCTTGGTATTTGCTGGATCAAAAACTCACTTTCAAGCATCATATCACCGTACTTGTTACAAAGCTGCGTCAGAAAATAGGGTATTTTCATAAACACAGAGAAAATGTTCCTATGTCCTGCAGAAAGCGGGTTATTGAGGCAGATCTTCCTGTCAGTTCTGGATTATGGTGATGTTATTTATCAACTCGCATCTGCTTCCACCCTAAAATCCCTTGATGCTGTTTATCACTCAGCTCTAAGATTCATCACTGGTGACAGTTATTCTACTCATCACTGGTGACAGTTATTCTACTCATCACTGCATCTTATATGAAAAACTTGGACTCCCCTTTCTGTCAGATATGACAGGCATTGGTTTCTCTTTGCCTAAGCCCTAACTGGAAGCTTCCTCATTCCCTCAGCTCCTTACTGAGGTGATAATGGCAGATACTCAACCCGCTCCTCTGATTTTCTCATGCTGGAAGTGTCATGTCCACGGACTGAGTTGGGAAAAACTGCATTTAGCTACTGCGCGGCTCACAGTTGGAACATTTTGCAACATGCATTGAAGTTGGAAACATTTGTGCAGCTTGGTCAATTCAAATCCTTAATTGCTGACCATTTTACTCATGTTTGTAATTGTTTTTAATTTTTCTCTTTTATTTTTATTGTATTATTCTTTTTATATGGTTGTTGTACATTCGGCATCATTGTAAATGAGGGCTCGCTCTCAATGATTTCTCCGAATTCAAATAAAGGTTGATGATTCATGCTCATCACATCTAAAACAGTTTCTCCAGACTCAGGGTTATGATGGGGAATGTTTTACGTATGAGGAAAAATTAAAGATGATTGGGTCTTAAAATTAAGTAAATACAAACTTAAATTCATAATTATTATGAATAACAATACGTTGTTTCACAAAAACAAAGTCAAAGTGCAGCCAGAATGTTTTTTGTTCCTTCTAACTTCAGCCATCTGACCAAGAGTTAACAAGGGTCAACGTTGTTCCACATTGGCAGAGAAGGTTTTGTCAATCTTTCATGGGCGTTACGTACATCCTCAGCTCTGCACATTCCTGACAAACATTTAAAGTGAAAATAAAGAGTTATTGCCAAGAAGCGTTGTTACAACAAAGAAATAATCTACCAAACGCAAATTTCCTGACTTTTTTGTGCTTAGCTTAGTTTGGAAATGTTCTTATAACCAGTACTGGAGTTGAGGGGGGATGAGGGGGGACGGCATCCCCCCCTGAAATAAAAACGGTCCAAATCATCCCCCCCTGAAATAAAAACGGTCCAAATCATCCCCCCTGAAAAACTGCCATCCCCCCTTTCCATCCCTTATGTCATTACATCAATGAATGTGGTTTTACTGCTATTTCAACATTTAGAGTCATCACCAGAAAAATAACACCAGAAAAACAATTTTCACCTGTTTCAAGTACATTTTCACTTGAAATAAGTAGGAAAATCTGCCAGTTGGAGAAGATTTATCTTCTTATTACAAGCAAAAAAATCTACTTGAAACAGGTGAAAATAGTTGTTTTTTCCAGTGATGAGTCTTGTTTTAAGTGTAATGAGATTTTTTTACTAAAATGAGACATTTTAACTAGAAATAGGACAAATATTCTTGTTAAGATTTAGAGTTTTTGCAGTGATCCATGTTACTTATCCTGTGAAGGACAGAGTCATATTGATAAGTTCAGAAAAGTGTTTTTTATTGTTGTGTTTTGATGTATTTGATGTAAGCCCAGTGGATATTTAAAGCTTACAGAAGGCTGCATTTAACTGCTGCTATGTCATTCCTGCAGTATTTCTGCAGCTGTTTTGGTCACTGCTATTATTTGTAATATATTATATTATTTGTAATCAGCACAAATTATCTGTCCCCATATGATTAGATCCACCATCCCCCCTGATTTTATTTTACAACTCGAGTACTGCTTCTAACCCTACTTGGAGTGATGAGCAGCAACAATTGCTGCAGAGCAGAAGTAAACAATTGTGCAGACTGCTATTATTTACACAACAGTTGCGAAATCTGTCTGCTAGAATTGAGAACTGCATTATGGGATACATTATGTGAGGTAGACTGTTCAGGCCCACACTTCAAATCTTTGTGAAAGCATATTTTCTGCAAAGTGCACCTGTTCCATTTGTTTCCATACTGCATACTACACACTGCTTCAATCAGTATGCAAAAGTAATAGCATGTGCAGTTTTGAAAATGGACTTACGTTTTGGAACCCGTAATAAGGAAATAATTATAATAATACAGAATATCCTAACCTCCCCCCACACATAAAACAGATAGACTCCATCACAACATTCAAAACCCACCTGAACTTGCTCACTCACTTTAACTAGTCACTGTGCACTACACTACACCAGTTTGTTTTATTTATTGATTTATGTACTTTTTGATTCTGTCTGTTGCTGCTTTTTCTTCTTCTCTGGATTCATTGTATTTTAACTTATAAAATGTATATTGTATCTTTTGTAAGGTGACTTTGGGTGACCTGAAAGGTGCCTCTAAATAAAATGAATAAAGAAATAAATTTGACTCTCTGTCCAGACTGAAGAAAGCTGCCGCCCACCAGAGGTGTCAAGTAACGAAGTACAAATACTTTGTGACCTTACTTAAGTAGAAATTTTGGTTATCTATACTTCACTGGCGTAATTATTTACTGTACTTTTTACTCCTTACATTTTAAAAACAGCCTCGTTATTCTATTTCATTTGGGCCTTTAATAAAAACTATCCAGTTAAATTGCTCCATCCGGATAGAGTGAATTTGGTTGTGGTTGTTTCAGATGTTCTTGTCCAGTTTTGTTCTTACATCCGTTCCCTCAGATTCCTGCAACTAAACTTGGATGTACATTCCAATAAAGGTTAGGATAAATGATAACATGAACATGAAGTTTGACTTTTTGCACCATTACAATATTTATAGGCAACTAGTCATCATATCTTCTGCTCTCTGAAACACATGTTAATGCTCAATAGTACACATATATGCTTCTTTAATATATTTGCATTATACTAAGATGCATTCATCTTCAATGGCTTTTGTCCTTACTGGCTTTTTCCCCCCTTACATTACTTTTACTTTTATACTGTAAGTAGTTTTGAAACCAGTACTTTTATACTTTTACTTGAGTAAAAAACTTGAGTTGATACTTCAACTTCTACAGGAGTATTTTTAAACTCTAGTATCTATAATTCTACCTGAGTAATGAATATGAATACTTTTGATACCTCTGCCGCCCACTAAGCTGGACTGAGCATTTGACGTGACGAGCGACACCTCACCTGAGCTCATGAGCAGCACAGCCTGCATCAGCGCCACCTCGGAGTCATCCAGGTTGAACTGCGCCAGGCTCCTGCCCAGATCAAAGATGGCGTCCGACACCACCCCCAACCCTCCGTTTTTCAGCTGTTCACGTTTCACCGCCATCTCGCCGTTTAGCGTCAGTGTCTCACTTTCGGGGTCGTAGCGTACGGCGGCGCGCAGAGACATGACCTCCATGCAGCAGCCCTTCAGCAGGATGATCTGGTCTTCACAAGGCAGCTGGCAAATGATCAGGAAATCATGTCAACATGCAAGGCTGTCCCTCCACAACAGGTGCTTTTACATTGATTGTACTTTGTTTATGTCACAGACTATTTAGTAAGATCATTTGGATGATTGAAGCCTGACTGACGGGTGGAGAATAAGCTGAAGTCAGTGACGGGTGGGATAGTACATGGATCCTTTCCCCCTGCTCCCGGGGTCCAACTAAACCACATCAAACACCATTTAGAGCTGCACTCATCTCTCTTCATAAACGTGATTATTGATCCGAATAATCAAGCTCCCATCATGACTCAAGTCACGGTCCTACACGAGGCCGGTTTTAGGGGTGAGCTGTGCCCACCCAAACGTGCGTCCTGCCCACCCAATCAAAGTTATGGGGATCCTTTATTTTTGTATAATTAATTTTTTTTATAAATATAAAAAAATATCACAGAATATCTGTACCGTTTCTGATTGGGTGGGCACTGCGCATCAAATTTAGACACAACAATGAACGCATACCGCAAAAGTTGTGTCTCGGCAGAGGGACCCGACGTCCCAGCAAAATGAGCACAACAGAGAAGTTCAGAACAGCAGACAGAGCACACACTGAAGGCTGATTTATGGTCCCGCGTTACACCAACGCTGAATGGTGCACGTCGCCACGTACCCTATGCCGTAGGCTACGCCGCAGTGGCTCCAGAGCCTGCACAGCACCGCAGCACCGCCACCCGCACCGGCGATCTCCGCCCTCGCCGTGATGGAGACGCCTCTCTCCATCCCGACGAGGGCGGAGAGCGCCGGGCACAAGCCAGTGTCCTATTTGTGCCGGTGTTCTGCCATTTTTTGCTGATTTGCCAAAAATGCTACCTAATGGTTTTCTACTTTTGCAGAGCTACAATTTTTGTGTTTTGTTTTTTTCTGTGTTTTACTCCCTAGCCCACTTCCTTTCCCCCCAAGTGGTCCTTGTCTCTTGACAGGCCGTTATTGTAAATAAGAATGTGTTCTTAAATATTTTTTTTTTTCATCCCTGATTTTTTACCCATTTCATCACCCAGTGCTCATACCTAGACAGTCCTTGGCATTGCTCCCCTCTGCCAACCCAAGGAGGGCCCTACACTGAGCTCAGGTCTCCTTCTTATCCTGAGGAGTGATGGACCGTAAATAAGAATGTGTTCTTAATGACCTGCCTGGTTAAATAAAGGCCAATGACTGAATGAATATCCAATAAAGCGATAGAATTGTTTGTTTTTTTTCTCTTTATCGTATAATGTTCACAAAGTGTAATGCAATTCATGTCATGGGTCGTGTATTTTGATGGATCAAATACTCAACATCCCATATTATCCATTTTACATCGTGCAAGAAATGATTGGCGTAGCAATCAAACTTTGAAAATCGACTGTGCGGATGCGCAGAACCACAAAGTAGCATTTCTCGGCAGGTAGCAAGGATTGGCAGAACACCGGTCCCAAGCCCGGGTAAATGCAGAGGGGAGTGTCAGGAAGGGCAATTAGGTTAGTATACTGTGGAGAAGATAGATGAACTGATATAGTGATAGCATAGTTTTCTATGTATTTCGGGGGTTTGACCCCCCAAAATGTTTTCGCCGCATCGCCCACCCTACATTTTAGTCTGCCTACCTTAGTGGGCCTCGCTAAATCCGGCCCTGGTCCTACACCATATTTAAAAGAAGACATATTTTTTTCTCCAGTCTTTTGCAGGTCTGCTATTCGTCTCCTGCTGTGCTGGAGGAAAGTACCCCTCTAGCGTGCTTTGTAGACACACAAATCAAGAAAGCTGGAGGAGAATGTTAAATGTGGCTGCTTTTGTTGAAACAGACGTTTAAGCTGTTCATTAAAATAACTGACAAGAGTGAGACATGTCCCAGAGGTACGTTCACATGTTTTAAAATTTTAAACTAATTAAGTATGCAGATGATATGGCCTTGGTTGCCTTGTTACTTAAATCAGATCCACATGGCGTAGATGCCTATCTTGCTCACACTGTGGCACTTGAAGGGTGGTGTCACACTAGCCAGCAAGATATTACTGATATTACCATACTGCCAGTCTTGCTGGATGGCCAACTAATGGAAACTGAGGAGAACTTCAAATATCTAGGCACAGTTCTAGACTCCCAGACAAGCTTCTTTGGAAACACAAGAGTATATTTACAAGAAATGTTCCCAGCGACTCTATTTACTCAGAAAGCTGAACAGCTTTAGTGTTAGTAAGCAGGTATTAGAACTTGTGTATAAGACCATGATTGAGAGTGTTTTGACATTTCACCTTTCTGCCTGGTTTGGTCACCTAAACTGTAAATTATTGAACAAACTGTCTAGGATTGTGTCAATGGCTAGCAAAATCATTGGCAAGCCCCAAAAGGCTTTGTGCCTACTGTACGAGGAGAGGGTAAGGAGGAAAGCTCTCTGAGCATCGCAGCTGACGGCTCCCATCCTCTCTCCAGAGAGTTGGTGCTTCTGAACTCTGGTAGGCGCTACAGAGTTCCTCTGGCAACCAAAACTATTTATAAGAAGTCTTTTGTCCCCAGAGCAGTCAACATTCTTAATTTGACAGAATGACCACCTGCATAACGGTGACACCTGCCAATAAAACTGTAGTATTGCATTATGTAATTGGCGACTCTAACCAGGTGCCTAGCAAAATAGAAGTGGTTGCAGTTCCCCGCCCTCCAAAAGTTTACCAAGCGCAGCGTGATAGAGGTGTTAATCAAAATAACCTTGTAAAAATTAAAACCAATGCGCATTTGGTACCAATTAGAGACCAAAAAATTAGATGCGGACTACTAAATATACGATCGTTAAGCTCCAAGTCTCTGTTAGTAAACAATATAATTACAGAGAGCAGGAGTGATATTTTCTGTTTAACAGAAACTTGGTTACAGGAGGAAGAGTATGTTAGTGATGAAGCATGTGACAGCACGTGGCCCCCTGCAGGGCTTTGAACTAGGACCCAACACCTTTGTGTTAGCTTCAACTTTCTACCCAGCTCCCTACCCACCCCCTGCAGAAGACACCTGGAAGTTGGTTCAAACAGACTTGAATCACGAGAACACCCTATGGGGTAAATTAGAAGTTAGTGACAGTCAGGCCAAATGCCAGATAATGACATTTGGCCACAGATAACATTTGATTGTAAATTACTTTTGTCTCTCACTTGAGTTGTTTATTCCTGCCTTTTGTTCGTTAAACTTCTTGTATAAAAACCTTGTACAAAATCACTCGAGGTCGGCACACCAACTCAGACACGATCTGTCTAGGTTCTCTCACCGCCGGCTTGCTGAATAAAAACTCACTATACCACAAAGCAGACTTCTGAACTGGTTTGATAAATTCCTCAACATTAGTTTGAATGAATCGACTCCGCCCGGCTACTTTAATCATCATCATTATTCCTAGAAGCACGGGCTGAGGCGGAGGAGTCGCAGCAATTTATAACTCCAGTCTTCAAACAAAATCTTAATTAATAATATGCTCAAAAGCCTCACGCTTAGTCTTAAACTCCAGAGGTGGAAATCAGAGAAGCCAGTTTTGTTAGTGGTAGTGTACCGGCCCCCTGCTGGTGCTTATCTAGAGTTTCTGTCTGAATTTACAGATTTCCTACCTGGTTTATTGATCAGTACAGATAAATTCATCATAGTGGGTGACTTTAACATTGATCTGGATGTTGAGAGCTCTATTTTATTTTATTCCTTTATAGCTCTTACGGTGTGTTTGCAGTGTATTTACATCCAAGGAATAAAAACATTGTGAACAATCAGTTTGAGAGTCAACCATCATCAGTCGGGGATGCTACAGAAATTATTTTTTATTTGTGTGCGGCCCGGTACCAAATGACCCACGGCCCGGTACCGGGTCGCGGCCCAGGGGTTGGGGACCACTGCCCTAATGGATAAATGTAACGCCACATCTGGCCTGTGGCCAGATATACCTCCCCCCCCCCTATCCCCGGTCATCCCGTTGCTGCTTCCACCTGCCTGCGTGGATGTCTGCTGTGTGCTGCTGATGTTGGTGTTCTGAAAGCTGACATTATTAGTCTTAAAGCTGGTACAGTTGCATCAAATCCAGACACTCAGAGTCCACGAATAGAAATCCCTGCCAAGACAACATACAAAAAAATGCTGACCCACAAAGGTCTGGCTATCAAGAGGATAAACCTGGGATATTTTGTTATAGATGTGGGGAGGATGGACATTTCAAGAGAGAATGTGAGGGTGGAGAAAATCTACTCAAAGTCAATAAGCGCCTCAGTAAACTGACAAAGAAATTGTCCAGTAGAGGAGCTTCCTAGCATCCCGGTGGTTGCAACACTTTCCACCAAGTGCAGAAACTCAGAGAGAAAAGTGAATGACACCGTACCTGAAGGCTTAGTGGGCCCTAGTTCTGTTGTGTCAGTACAGATTAAAGGCATCTAATCTAAAGCCATACTCGATTCTTGTTCTCAAGTAACTTTGCTGTACAGATTCTTCTACGACAGATATTTGACACACTTGCCATTGACGTCTATCGACACTTTGCAGACATGGGGTCTTAGTCCTGTCAGTACCCTTATGATGGCTATTCGTCACTTATGCTGGAGCTTTTGGAAGCGGACGTAGGATTGAGTGAGACCATAGATGAACGTGTTGGTGTGTCTCGATCCAGTTATGAAAGGTGCACATTCACCCAGTCTTCAGAAAGGTTTTCAATGAGATCTCACTTCTGCCACCTGTCACCGAAAACAACAAGAGAGGAACTGTGTGGTTCACTTAAACCAAACCTGTCAATTTACGGTCTGGGGGAGTTGCCAGAGTGACTGGTACATAAAGTTTCAGGGAGCGCACTATCCTCGTGGACTCACCTAATGACCCTGTGAATGAGTCACGGTTTCCAGATTAACTCCTGGTAAAACCAGAGTTACAGACAGACAAGAAGATATCTGTTCTAGTCAGAAACATGTCAGCATGAGACATTTCCTTGACAAAGGAATGCCGATAGCTCATCTGTTTCCAGTAGATGTTATGTCATCCCTTCATGAAAATAAAGAGTCTGATGTTGAGTCACCTGGAAAATTGATGCCCTCCTCTTTCAACTTTGGAGACTCACCAGTTCCTAAGGAGTGGAAAGAAAGGTTGGTGACAAAAATGATGGAAAGGAGCGAGGTTTTTCTCTCTGCATGAGTTTGATGTAGGATGCAGTAAAAGCACCCAGCACCCTATCAAAACCACAGATGACAAACCATTTCGTGAGGTCTCATTGGCTGCCGCCTGCAAATGTGGAGGCATTGAGACAGCATCTGTCGCAGCTAAAAGACACTGGTGTTATTACAGAGTCACGCAGTCCTTATACCTCACCCATTGCTGTCATGAGGAAGAAGAATTGGAAAATAAGGATGTGTGTGGATTTCAGGACTCTAAACCATTGCACTGTCCCAGATCAATACACGGTGTCAAGAATTGAAGATGCTTAGGCCTCTCCAGTGGAAGTAAGTGGTTTAGTTTGCTCGACCTTGGGATCCTATCAAGTGCTAATGACAGACTCTGACAAAGACAACACAGCTTTCATCTGCCCAGCTGGATTCTTACAAATTGAAAGGATGCCACAGGGAGTGACAGGGGCTCCTGCTACGTTTCAATGGAACAAACTGTCGGAGACATAAATTTGCTTGAGGTGTTGGTTTATCTCGACAATCTCATTGTGTTTGGAGCAACCCTTGAGGAGCATGAGACCAGATTGCTAAGGGTGCTTGACCGATTGAGAGAAGAAGGATTGAAGTTGTCACTGGATAAATGCCAGTTTTGTCAGCCATTGGTATGTTGGACACATCATATCACAAGATAGGGTATTTACTGATCCAAAGAAGACCGAAGCTGTAACTACCTGGCTGAGACCCAATACTGTGACTGCTTTGCGGTCATTTCTTGGATTCTGTGGGCACTACAGGCACTTCGTGAAGGATAAGTCCAAGGTAGCTCACCCGTTGAATCAGCTGTTGTCCAGTTACCCACCAGCTGCAAAGAAATGTAAAGGTAAGTGTGCTGCAGCCTTCGAGGAACTGAAGCGACGGCTTACTCAAGCTCCTGTGTTAGCTTTTGCAAATTCTCAGCTACTTTATGTGGTGCATGTAGATGCTAGCCGAGAAGGGCTAGGAGGAGTGTTGTACCAGGATCAGGGGGAAGGATTGAAACCCGTGGCTTTCACCGTCGAAGCTTGACCCCTTCAGATAATAATTATCCAGCCCATAAATTGGAATTTTTGGCACTGAAATGGGCAGTGTTGGACAAACTGCATGTTTATCTATATGGGACTAAGTTTGAGGTGGGGACAGACAACAATCCTCTGACATACATGTTACCGTCTGCCAAGCTGGATGCGACGGGTCACTGTTGGCTTGCTGCCCAATCTACATATGACTTCACTCTCAAATACAGATCAGGTGTTCAAAATATTGATGCTGACGCTCTCTCTCGTCGCCCACAGTACACAGAATGCTATCCTGCAAGCTCATTGTAATTTTGCTTCTTTGAGCGTCAGAAATATGCCTGTTGTGAGTGTCACTGTGTTGTCAACTGCTCAGCAGGAAGATTCAAGCAACGGACAAGCGGCTCTGAGTAATGGCAACATCAACGAAGTTGAGAAGAAGAAACATCAAGCTTGCTTACTGTTGAGAGTGGGACAGTTTACAGATGCAGAAAGGAGTAATGTATCACATTTTAACTCCACCAGGAATTTCACGCTATTCTCAGTTGGTACTGTACTACCAGAAAAGTACAGAAACACAGTAATGAAGTCACTGCATGATGACTCAGGTCGTTTGGGCCTCAATAAGACATATGGCCGGATCAAAGATCGGTTCTACTGGCCTCGGATGAAGTCAGAAATTGAAGAGTATTGTAAGTCTTGCGTGAGGTGCATAAAAAGAAAGACTTTACCCAAGAGAGTTGCACCCTTGTCTCATCTACAAAGTGATGGACCATTTGACCTTGTTTGTATGGACTTTCTGTCCATTGAGCCCGATTTGAGCAATGTCCTGGGGCCTCATGTACAAAGGGTGCGTACGCACAAAAACATGGCGTACGCCCTTTTCCACGCAAACGTTCAGATGAATCAAGAGTGAAATGACCATGGAAATGTGCGGTGCCCGACGCCAACTTCATGGCTGGCGTACGCACGTTTCCACAGCTATTGGTCCGTTGGCGACACTTAGTGGTGATGCTGGGAAACTGTTAATAATGTGAAAACAATTAGCCCTCAGAGTGATGTGCACTTCAGAGACGCACTGATGAACAATTAACACATTCAACTGTCTGCAATTACACGAGTGGATATAAAAGCAAAGTGGTGCAGAAATACCATTAACAACTATGGCAATTTCAGTGTTAGAAGATATCGCAAATGGCGCAGTAAGAAGAGAAAGAATATTTAGCCGGTTTTCCTAATGTAATCGGAGCTATTGACTGCACACACATTGCTATAAAAGCACCATCACTGGATGAATATGTGTACGTTAACAGGAAGCATTTTCATTCCATTAATGTACAGATTATATGATTAATTTATGTTATTTGTGAAGTTATTTCTTGGAAAAAGGGGCAGATCAGATAAGATTCTTCTTCTTTCTGCTTGCTTTTCATTCACGAGTTAAGAACATTTGTATTTGTATTGAATTATTTTATTTGTTTTGAATGAAATAAAGAATATTAAAAAAAAAAATGTAACAGGTGTCAAACTGAATCCCAGAAGGGTCGGTGTCCTGCATGTTTTAGATGTTTCAGTGCTTCAACACACCTGATTCTAATTAATCATCGTCACCAGCTTGTCATCAAAGTCTGGATAGTTCTGTTGATGACACAGCTCCTTGTATCATGGTGCAATTAAACAGGGAAACTGGCCCTCGAGGGCCTATTTAAATACATTTGCATATTTAAATGGAGGCGTGGACAGGGAGGAGTCTGGTACTCCTACATGTGCGCTCAATTCCACGTTGATTGGGATGTACAAAGGAAATGTGCTTGGATTCATGCCTACGCACAGTTTCATACATCTGGATTTTTTTGTGCGTAGGACGTTTTCTGGATTTAAGCGTACGCCATGTTTCAGTAGGAAATCCACGCAAGTCTTTGTACATGAGGCCCCTGGTCATTACTGATTCCACTCGCTACTAGGGATGCCCCGACACCGTTTTTTTCACACATAGTACGAGTACAAGTATTTTAATTTGTGTACTTGCTGATACCGAGTACTGATACGATACTTCTACCACAAAAATAACTAGGCTAAAAATGTTATAAAAAAATGCAATGAATTGGAAGACAGGTTTTATTTGCAACAGATAAATTCAATAAAAATAAATAAAATGAGTAGAATAACTATTTTAAACAAAACTCCTCTGCGGCCCGGTCAGCCCCCCGGCCACGCGCCGCGCCGACAGCCCGCTGAGTCCCAACACGGCCGTGGGTCGTCTCTTTCCATTGTCTGTCGCTTTTGCAGAACCTGAGCTAATGTTGGCTGTTGTGTTCTTGCAGTAGCATTAGCAAACTCCGTAAACTCAGCTTTATGATGCGCCTTGAGATGTTTTATCAAGTTGCTGGTATTAAACGACGTATTCTCCTTTCCTTAGCATCAGTAGCTTCAGTCTGCTTTGCTTCTGTCGTTGTCCCTTATTTTGAAATATGTTCACACTGCTGACGTCCCGCTGCATTAATTGTTGCTATCTTGCCTGAAACGGCGCTGCCAGTCTCACTCATGTATCACTCTCTTCTCCTCACCACGCTGAGCTTAGCCGACTAGCGGCTAACCGGAACAGCCGGCTGAGCAGCGGCGAATCGGCGGCTGCTCCGCCGCCAGGCTGCACACTCACCCGGGAACATCTCCCCCTAGAGTCACTAATCTGTAACTACAACAACAATGAAGTGGTATCGGTGCGTGGTATCGGAGAATTTTTGCGAGTACGAGTATATGAGAGCAGTATCGGCCCCGATACCGATACCAGGACCAAAAAACTTCTACTATGGCAAAAGTGTGACTGGAGAAATATTTTGTCCATTATGGATTGCCTAAGAGGATGCACAGTGATCAGGGCAGAGATTTCAAAAGTCGCCTTGTCCACAAACTCAAACTCAAACTTTATTTATTTATATAGCACCAAATCATACAATATAAATGCAACACATGGTGCTTTACATGCAGAATAAAATAACAATCAAAAACACAATTTAAAACATCCCATACGACCCCACGCGTACACACACACTCACTCACACTCATACACATGTGCACACACTCACACGCCCACACACACACACAGTAAGTGGACTGGTGACATGGCTTAGCACTAACGATTCAGGTGAGGAAAACACTACCTATGGGTGGCCGTCCACACCGAGAGGCATCACCGACCACGACCACAAGGAGCATCGCCACAGAGACCCCCCCCAACCCGGACAGACCGGGGCAGACCCCACACAGAAGGTGGAGTCCCACCCCCAGCTATCCAGGCCTGAGGGATCCCCATGACGACACCCCCATGGGCGGAGCAGGCACACCTCCCAGTGTGAACGACCCCCCTGAGGAAACACTGGAGCTAAAAACTAAAAGATTAAAAGAAAGTAAAAAATGCCTAAAAGTGTAAAATTTTAGAGAAATCTATACAAAACTTAAGATGAATAATAAATAACATAAAATAAAAAGTCACTAAAATGGATTAAAGTTTTAAAAATAATAACAAAGCTAAAAAAGTAAACACAGTAAATAGCTGAAAAGACTAGGTAAATGAGATCAGATAAAAGCCAAACTAAAAAGGTGTGTCTTGAGCCTCCTTTTAAAAATATCAACATTATCTGCGGCCCTGAGGTTCTCTGGCAGGCTGTTCCATAAAGAAGGGCCATAATGGCTGAATGCAGCCTCACCGTGGGTTTTGGTCGCGGTTCGGGGAATGGTTAAAAGGCCGGTGCCAGAGGAACTCAGGGTCCGTGAGGGTTGATACGGTAAAAGCACATCAGATAAATAAGATGGCCCAAGACCGTTAAGACACTTAAAAACCAGTAAAAGAACCTTAAAATCATCCTGAAGCGGACGGGGAGCCAATGCAGCGATTTTAAAACAGGTGTAATGTGCTCCCGCCCTCTGGTCCTCGTCAGCACGCGAGCGGCTGAATTCTGTAGTAATTGTAGGTTCTTAATACTCTTTTTAGGAAGACCAGAGAGCAGGGGCCTCATCTATAAAGCTTGCTTGCGCATAAAAAGCGCCTGAAAGTTGCGGAAGCCGCCATCTACGCAAAGTCTCGGATCTAAAAAGAAAAAACTAACCGAAAAATCTGCGTATCTTTACGGCAACTAGGACCCTCCCGTAAGAATTTACTTAAGACACGGGGAACTGGCGACGCAGGGTTTGAGGTGGTGAAATGAAGCCAGATTCATGTCATACTCTTAATAATGTCATCACATATCACAACATATAGGCCTATCAGACTTATAATAAAATAGTGCTGATAACGGAGCAGGCGGTGGGGGGGGCGGAGGGGGATGGCTGCCGCCCCGAGCCCACTACTCCACGCTGAAGAGGAAAAAAGAAAGTGTTCTGATTAAAATAAGGAAAGTTGGACTATATAACAATTGCGTTCATAAGGATAAAGTTTTTAAAAAAATTTAAATTAAAGAAATAGTCCCTTCTCCCCGTGTGTGTCTGCCTGTCATGCACGGGTACGTGCGCTCATGTTGTTACAGCCGGAATTATGGTTCTGCGTCACACCAACGCAGAGCCTACGGCGTAGGGTCCGGCGTATGGTGCGCGTCGCCGCGTACCCTACGCCGTAGGCTCTGCGTTGGTGTAACGCGGAACCATAAATCAGCATAGAGCAGCTCTGAGGGGAGACGGGAGGGAGGGGGGGGAGCGGGGGCTGCCGGGCCGCCGTCCCGAGTGTCTTGATGATTTGCTGATCCTACCGTTAGTTTTTAAACTGTAAAAAGTGGGGGGGACAAATACATCATTTTGAAAAGACGGGCGTTGCTGCCACTCACTCGCTTTATTTTATTGTATAGCCTACTATTTATATACTTATTCTAACTTTTACTGTGACCACCAAATAATGTGGTTTTCCTGTCCTCCACATCATATCTAGGTCTCCGTGAAAGTCAGTGTCACGGTGGCTGCTACTTCTCATTCATTCTGACGCCAAACCATGGATCTGCGCCAAACAGGCTGCAGAAAGCCACTGCGCATGCTCAGCAGGCTCATCCATATGCATTTCTGGGCGTGATAGGAGGCGGATTCAGCTACGCAACCTTCCAGCTGGACTGCGTGGAAGTCTGCGTGCACATGGTTTTATTGATCCGGATTTTTTTTTGCGCACGGCATTTTCGGCTTTTGAGAGTACGTGCACTTTTAGTATGAATCCTACGCACTCCATTTTAAATGAGGCCCCAGGGCATTACAATAGTCTAAACGACTACAGATAAAAGCATGCATCAGCACCTCCGTACTAGCCTGAGAGAGAAACGGGCGGACTCTGGCTATGTTCTTAAGATGGTAAAAACCTATCTTCGTAATATTCTTTATGTGTGGAATAAAAGTGAGCTCAGAGTCAAAAATAACACCCAGGTTTAAAATCTTGTAGCTTTGGTAAAAGTTTCTCTCTCTGGCCTTCAGGACAAATAACTAACATTTCTGTTTTGCCCTGGTTGAGCTGTAGGAAATTATCTGCCATCCATGACTTAATATCTAAAATACAGTTAAAAAGGGCATCAAGTGGCCCTGTGTCATCAGGAGACACGGCGATGTACAGCTGTGTGTCGTCAGCGTAGCTGTGGAAGCTGATGCCGTGTCTCCTGATGACGTCCCCCAAGGGAAGCATGTAGAGGTTAAAAAGAAGCAGACCTAAAATTAACCCTTGGGGAACCCCACACTTAATTTCATGCATTCTGGAGGAACATGTATCCAAACTTACAAAGAAAGATCGATCTGTGAGATAGGAGCGGAACCAGTTAAAAACAGTACCAGAGAGGCCCACCAGGTGCTTCAGTCTGTTTAATAAAATGTGATGGTCTACTGTATCGAAGGCGGCACTAAGATCCAGTAGAACCAAGACTGTCAGTTTGCGGTTATCTAAATTGCACCTGATGTCATTTAAAATCTTTAAAAGGGCTGTCTCGGTACTGTGGTTCATCCTAAAGCCAGACTGAAATTTCTCTGAAATATTGTTTCTTATTAAAAAATAATTTACTTGGTTGAAAACCAGCTTTTCTAAAATCTTACTTAAAAAGGGTAAGTTGGATACAGGTCTGTAGTTATTAAAAATGCTGTGATCTAAATTGCTCTTCTTCAGAAGGGGCTTCACCACCGCCATTTTAAAGGCGGCAGGGAAGACGAGTCTGAAGAGAACAATTTACTATATTTAAAATATGTTCCTCAAAGAATTCATAAAATGTCTTTAAAAGTGATGTGGGAATAGGATCTAAAAGGCAGGTTGTTGGGTTTACCTGGGAGAAAACTCGACCAAGTGTCCTCGCATCAACCAGGGCAAAACTCTCCAGTGTTTCCTCGGGTAAAAGCAACTGTCCAGATGTGTTAAAAATGACATTTTGATGTGGTAAAAGACTGGACCTAATGTTGTCAATTTTACTTCCAAAGTGGTCTGCAAAATCCTCACAAAGATTGTCTGTTGGTGGTTGTGAGGATTTCTTAAAATGTACATTGGTTAAAAGATCAAAGGTGGACAAAAGAAATGTAGGATTGTTTTTATTGTCTGTAATGAGTTTTGAGAAATTAGCAATTCTTGCCTGTTTGACGGTTTTATTGTAGGATTTGAGTTACAAAGTGTTGAGTTCACAAAAAGTTAAAAAATCAAGAATGACTCCCTATCATCCCCTGCCCAACCTGAGAGGTTTAATAGGACATTGTTGGACATGTTGGAGTCTGGAATCCAACAGAAAGAAAACATGGAGTCAGCACATTGTACATTTGGTTCATACCTATAATTGTACTCTGAATGAAGCTACAGGACTTTCTCCCTTTTTTCTAATGTTAGGGCGTGAAGCCAGATTACCTGTGGATCTAAGTTTTGAGACGGAACACAACAGAAAATGTACCTCAAGTATATTTCTGACTAGCAGAGTCCATTGTTGCCAAGCAAAATGATAACAATAAGCAGAGATTGAATTATCGAATCGTCATAAAAACCACCTGTGGAAGCGTTTGGGATTTCTTTTTTCATATTTGGGTTTTGTACACATCTCCGGGTAAGGAAACGCCACTCCTGAGCATAGAAAAAGCCCATGGCAGTGTTGCTCTGTGCAAAGGTTTGACCCAACAAAAGTAAATCAATAAACAGTAAAGTCGTAGTTTTAAAAAAGGTACTGTAACTTGAAAAGGAAAAATAACAGGCTGAACTTTTAGGGGTTAAATAAAAATCATTTCAGCTCTTCATTGAAATGAGATTTAACATTTTACAGTATGCTTTTATGCTTTTATGCTTTTTTCATCAAAATCCTGTTTGAGAAGTAATGGCAACTAGTGTGAGATAAATGAAGCAAAAACAATAAGAATATGTTTTTTAAAAGTTGTGGTGGATTAGAAAGAAGTAGTTTGTTAAAACGCGGGTACCCTGATTTTGTCTCCTGGGCTTTTTTAATTCATAGTAATCATTTACTTTCTACACATTATGATTACATCTGAGGACTTTTCTTGGAAACCTTTATTCTGGAGGCGGCATGATGTCGGCACATCTTTCACCACTTTGAGTTTAGTGTCTTATGCTTCACAACCTGACTGAACTTCACGAGTAATGGCGGCGCCATAACCGCCGCCGCTGACTTGAGGTACACTCCATATATTTATCCTGAACGTCATCTTCTCTACAGAGAAAATGACACCTTTGGACTGCAGTAGAAACACTAATATAACAAGAGTCATTTCTGTTGTGCACGACTGAGAACAAACAGCTTCGACCCAGTGTTGTCAATTTCTGCTACCCTATCAAAAAATGCTACCTAATGGTTTTCTACCTTTGTAGAGCTACAATTTTACTGTGTTTTACTCCCTAAACCACTTCCTTTTCCCCCAATTAGTGCTTGTCGCTTGCCAGGCCGTCATTGTAAATAAGAATGTGTTCTTAATGACCTGCCTGGTTAAATAAAGGCCAATGACTGAATGAATATCAAATAAAGCCATAGAATTGTTTTTTTTTTCTCTTTATCGAATAATGTTCACAAAGTGTAATGCAATTCATGTCATGGGTAGTGTATTTTGAAGGATCAAATACTCAACATCCCAATTTATACATTTTAAATCAATATTTCAGGGGTAGCATAATTTGACAGTCCAGTAACATCCTATCAAATAATGCTCCCGTCACTTAATGCATTCAGGTAAGACTACTAATCAACTCACTGCCACTGCAGGAGGAATTTCAGCATACTTATACCCCCCAATTTATCCATTTTAAACCAATATTTGAGGGGTAGCATAATTTGCTAGTCCAGTAACATCCTATCAAATAATGCTCCCGTCACTTAATGCATTTAGGGCACGGGAAGCATCTAAAATGATCTCTGCTGGCCTGATACTGCGCCGCAAAATATCTCTGCTGGCTTGTATATATATATATATAAATATATATCTTCTTAGGGATTTTGAGGATGTTACTCACTGTTAACCGCAGTGTGGACTGAAGGTATGCATAAAGTTATGGGCAATCAAACTTTGAAAATCGACTGTGCACGTGCGCAGAACCACAAAGTAGCAGATCTGGACCGGTAGCATGGATCGACAGAACATCGGCATCAGGGATGGATGTGGTGCACATGTAGCCAACCCGCTTCAGAATACCCAGAATACAGTTGTGATGCTTATGGTGAACAGTGAACCCACAAATATGACTGAGTGTTAAACAAACGGCACTTACCCCTGAAAACATGGGCAGTTTCTTAGCAAAGTCAACGACGCGGGTTATGGCGGGGGTCACGATCTTGGTGAACTCACTGAAGGCCTCCAGGTCGACCTTATCTCCGTCTGAGGTGGGCACCATCGGACTCTGGCCTATGTCATCTGGCTAGAAACAAGAGATCAAAGCTGTCAGGAAGATCCTGCAATAAATCCCTGGACCTATGATGGAGAGGCAACAGACGGTACAGACGGTACAGTATACACAGTACTCAAATTGAGGGGGGATGAGGGGGTATGAGGGGGGATGGCATCCCCCCTGAAATAAAAACGGTCCAAATCATCCCCCCTGTAAAACTGCCATCCCCCTTTCCATCCCTTATGTCATTTCATCAATGAATGAAAGTGCCATAAGTGTTCAATGCAAAGGTGTCGTCCACTCAGAGTCGGCATTGTTCTCCTACATCACTGATGCCCATGTATTTTGGATGTCTAAATTCACGTCTATGAGAGACAAAAGGGGGGCAATGCATCTGCAGAATTACTCGAGCTATAGTGGACATGGAGACAGTGTAGCCATGATGAAGAGTCTTCAAGGTTTCTGGAATCCGGCTGGCGATCGGTAAAAGTTGGCTAATGACCCACGAGCGCTTGAATAAATGGACCACAGAATGGCTTCAGCAAGAGAAAACCCACCTTCTGGAGTGGTCCAGTCAGAGTCCTGTTGGGCCACCGTCCTGTGATTATGAACCTACAGTATGTGATGATGAACTCATGTGAAATGTGTGATTCTGTGAACAGTCAGGCTTCGGATGAGTCCAAGGCCTGATTTCGGGCCTCCAACTGAGACCAAAACTAAACTTTTGCATCTGGCACATGGCCTGGAGAACAAAGAAACTAAAAGAACTTCAAAGCCCAACAGGGATCTGTAGTCCGCTGAGGGGGCGGAGTCAAGAAAAGGCGCGCAGGAGAGAATGCGCGTACAGTATTTTACAGTAAAGCAGCCCGCAGGCGCTGTTTTACGTCAGGAGCAGATAAATACAGGTGGCTCCCCCAGAACGTTTGCTTCCCGTTCAACGTCCCTGTCTGAAGTGGACCTCTGTCCCGACTCTGCCGCTCCGATCCCGTCCCTGCACGAGGAACGGCTGTGGCCCATAAGGACTCTTTTTCCTTCAATCAGCGTGGCCGCGCATCAGCCCGGAACGCCCCGCCAGCCGACTCGTGCGACCCGCGCGCCCACCAGCGGTAACGGATTTCCCCGCAGCATCCCGACTCAGGGAATTGGGCCCCCGGCCGTGAGAGTTCGTGAGTGCTGGTAAAAGGGGATCGCCCCGGTTCTGCAAACACCGCCTGTGTTGTTTTTTTTTTTCTCAGAGTCATACGGAGGGAAACGTGAGCCGCCTCGATCAGCCTAGGAGCGTTAATCAGCGCCCTCGGAACCGGGACTGGCCTGAGAGTTTTAACGCCCCCCAAGACAACCCCCAAATTAAATCCAAAGTAAGAGGCTTTAGTGTCCGGGCAGAGTGGGGACGTCAACAGCACACAGCACACAGCAGGAAGCAGCAACGGGATGACCGGGGGTGGGGACCGCATGCAGGTGGAAGCAGCAACGGGATGACCGGGGGTGGGGACCGCAGGCCAGCACGCAGCTCCCGAAGCTCCGGCCCAATCAGCAAGCTTGAGGTTGAGAAGGGGCAGGGCCAGGGAGAGGAGTCTTGACGGACAAATCTCTCCCGCGCCTGACCGGGCCGTTACCCTGGCCCTCTCAATCCCACGCTGCAGGTTCCGGTGTTGTGCATTCAGAGATGCTCTTCGCCACCAGCAGAGGATGCTGCACCATGTAGTGCAGTGAGCAATCACACCTGTTTTATTTCACAGCCGAGGGCGTGATCATCTGCAGGCAATGCCTATTTTTATGTGACGCACCGAGGGTCCCTCAGACAAACCTGCGGTCGTCCTCCTCCTTTTTCTCCTCTCACGCACGCACGCACGCACGCACGCACGCACGCACGCACGCACGCACGCACGCACGCACGCACGCACGCACGCACGCACGCACGCCCGCACGCACGCACGCACGCACGCACGCACGCACGCACGCACGCACGCACGCACGCACGCACGCACGCACGCACGCACGCACGCACGCACGCACACACACACACACACACACACACACACACACACACACACACAGATGATCGGAAGATTTGCGTTATATGATTTGTTGTCCCTCTTTATGTAGTTGAGGCATCAGAATGTATCCGAAGTGTTGCTTTACCATCTTCTTGACACTTGTGTAAATAAATTCTGATTGAAAGAAGTCGTCCTTGTTTTTTTACACATATTTGCCACTAATGTTGTAGAATAATTTATCTTGAGACTGATTTTTGCTGTTTAGTTATCATTTTTCCTGATTACATCAGGTGGTGCCCCGTTTTGATTAAGTCATTTTGATAATTCAATTTGATACATAATTTACTTTATTAATTATTAAGGACTGTCATCCGACAGTCATTAATAACTCTTTTGATAACTGAACCAGCACCCCCTCTGTGGCACAACAGTCCCGATCTGAACCCTGTAGAGATGATGATGAGATAACCCCAAAAGAGCCGTTCACACCAGATATCCTACAAAAGTTTCTGAGTTGAAGCAGTTCTGGAAAGAGTAATGACCCAGAATGTTCTAGAACTCCTCCTGAACTGTTAGCAGCTCTGATCCAGAGCTGCTAAAAACATTTGTTCTATTCAGGATTTTACATTTTCCTGTTTTATTTTGAAGCCCATGTCTTTGTGTTTGAGTTCTGGTTGGACTTTCCTGTTTCCCATCTGCCCTGATCGTCTGTGTGGCAGGGTGGAGGAGCAGCCACTCAGCAGATTGGGCACAGGTGTGCCCAATCTCTTCACTCTGCCTGCCTTCATAAGAAGTGGCTGCACACCAGCAAGAGGTCTGCTGGGAGAAGGTTCTGCTGCTGCACGTGTGGCGGTGTGATTGAATAAAGTTAAAAGGGGAGTTGGCTAGGCCGGATGGTCCCCGGCCTGAGTTGGGCGATGGGGGTGTGTGTTCCTGCACTACACCCTGTGTCCTGTGTCGGTCGGCCCCAGTGGCAACGAGCTTGCTACAGTCTGCACCCGTGTCTCATTAACCCTTGTGTGTATCTAGTCTTGTCTTTCCATTGCCCCTTGCTGGTCTGTACTGTTTCCTCCCTCCATGTTCTCCTTGTCAGGTTTTCATAGTTTTTTGATTCATGTTCGGTTTTTTGGCTCCAGCTCAGCAGCATTTTTGGTTTTTGTTTAAGTTAATAAATCATAGTTTTTGCGAACTCCTGCCTCCTGCTCTCCTGCATCTGGGTCCTCACTACAACCTTCCTGACATGTTCAAGGTCAATCAAAACCAAAAAACTGCCAAATGGCTTAACTGTCCCACTGTGAATGTGTTACAGGCGTGTTTCATAAAGACACACAAAATATAACTGTTTGCTTTATCGGCTGTAACCACATTGTTTTTGTCTATTATTGTGACGAGAATGAAGATAAGACCACATTTCATGGCAGATTGATGCAGAAAACTTGTCAATTCCAAGCTGCTAGACATTGAAACTCAGTAAAAGCATTTTCCCAGCTGATATCTGTGCGTTGTTCTCAGTAAATGAGACACTGAGAGCCGTAGCAGACGGGAATCAGCTTCAGGCCGCGATAGGGACACAAATAACCAGTGATGCTCCAGGGTCATTGCTAGCAGACAACAGCAGCGGAGGCTACAAAGTAGGGTTCACTGTAAACATAAGATGAGTGAGTTTGCAGGGCATCGTACGGTGGCCGAGACCCGCCATTGCTGCAAATAAAAGAAACACTGAAAATATAAAGAAACCCTGCTGCAAATAAAATAAACGCTACTGCAAATAAAATAAAAAAACGACGCAAATAAAAAAGCCACAACGAAATGAATTACTGGGGACTATTTTTGCTGATGCACCGGTGTTTTTTACGTGAGAGGAGAAGAAGAAGACAAAAAAAATGACACGTAGCGACGTTGAACACTAACCTTTTCACTTATTTTCTCGTTCGTTGTTCTTCCTATTCCTTGCTCTTCTTATTTCTTCCTTTTCACTTACGTCCTCTTCGTCTTCTTCTTCTCCTCTCACGTAAAAACAACCGGTGCATCGGCAAAAATAGTCCTTGGTAATTCACTTCTGTTGTGGCTTTTTTATTTGCGTTGTTTTTTTTTTATTTGCAGCAGCGTTTATTATTTCATTTGCAGCGGGGTTTCTTTATATTTGCAGCAGCGTTTGTTTTTATTTGCAACGTTTGTTTAATTTGCAGGGGCGTTTGTTTCTGTTTGCAGCGTTACTTTTATTTTCAGCAATGGCGGGTCTCGGCCACCGTACATCAAGCACAAAAACCATGTTTCTCTAAGTAAAGGCTCTGCACTTCAAACACAGTTGCTGAGTTTCTACCTGGGATGGACAGAACACCATGCACCTTTTTGTAATGTGAGGTGAATATTTTGTGAGACTCTTCAAGGTTTTATCTCAGTATATCACAGCCAATCCAGAGAGTAAAGCTGTCAGGTTGCCGTTTAGTAACAGTCAGCAGCAACAGCCTCTGTTCTCTGATTGGCTCTGCTTCCCTACAAGCACAGAACCTGCTCTTTGTCCCTGGAGGCTTTCTTTTCTGTTAGGATAAAAATCTCCACAAACTGTATTCAGCTATAAAACTGCTTTGAGCTTCATGAAACGGTTGCCTGGTAACTGTCATTTGACCTTTTAGGGAGGCTATTCATCGAAGGTTAGGACACGTGTACCGGCCCCTCGTGAGGCGTTGCTCTCACCAGTCGCCACGTAACATGAGACGCAGCGTTTTCAAGTTTATTCATGTATTTGTACTTTTCTTTTCAAATGTTTTAGTGAAAAGTACTTATAAAACAATTTGAATGAAACAGTTTGCAGTAACGATCTACAGTCGTGCATTAAGGAGTGAAACTGTGGAACAGCCTGAGCATGGAGCTAAAACAAAGTCAAAACATATCACAATTTAAAAAAAGATACAAAGAAACATTATATTCAAAATACAGATGCGAATAAACATGTAGATATGTACATTTATTAATATATGTAGATATATAGATGTATATTATGGATATAGATATGTTATATGTAGGTATGTACAGTATATGGATATATTGAATTGTATTATACGTACAGTATTTGTGTATCTATATCTCTATAAATATGATTTATAGTTATATGTAGATATGTCGATATATAGATTTATAGTCATTTTTATGTATATAATTGGAGGTAAATATATGAACCAGTATATACAGCATATCTACTCTTATATAGTTATTCAAGTACCATTGCTGTCTATTGTTCTCTATTATATTGTAGTATTATGGTAAAGTAATAATGTAATACTATGCATTATAATTACTCTTTTTTTAACATGCATGTTCAAAATAAAATCTTCAAATCAAATCAAATAAGTGCCTCCTTGCACCAATCATACCCTTGTATGAATAAAATCACCTGGTCAAAGTGGATCCTATCATCCTTATCACTATTATGCAAATACAGCCTCAGATGAACATGTAACCTTTTTCACCATGCCATTACTAACTAAGAAATCAAGAAGAAAAACCGATGCAAGCAACACTAAGAACCCAATGATTCACCGCTGGTAGACTCCCCTTTAACAGCGATGAAAGCGGTAACTTCAGTTCCTGCATGACTGTATCACTCTCACACTGTTTTGCTCCATCTGTCTTTACTGCATCGCTTTGAGGTATTTGCCCATGAAGGCTCCCATATCCTGCCCTTTTTTTTGGCCATCTCTATCATCTATCATCTATCATCTTTACCTAAATGGAAAAAGGAGCACTAACTGTTGCACATGACTGTACTAAAGACAAGAAATTAACTTTAGAGCCCTCCAGTGGAGCACACCCCGGCCTCTGGAGTCAACACACCACTGACCTTCACACTAAACATTTGAACCTTGTGCTGTCTTCGGGTCAAGGAAGGAGGAAGGGAGGAAGGGAGGAAGGAACGGAGGAAGGAAGGAAGGAAGGAAGGAAGGAAGGAAGGAAGGAAGGAAGGAAGGAAGGAAGGAAGGAAGGAAGGAAGGAAGGAAGGAAGGAAGAAAACAGGAAGGGAAGAAGGAAGGAGAGAGTAGGAGGAAAGAAGGGAAAAAAGAAGGAAGAAAGGAAGGGAAAAAGAAAGGAAAGAAGGAAGGAAGGAAGGAAGGAAACAGGAAGGGAAGAAGGAAGGAGAGAGTAGGAGGAGAGAAGGGAAAAAAGAAGGAAGAAAGGAAGGGAAAAAGAAGGAAGGAAGGAAGGAAGGAAGGAAGGAAGGAAGGAAGGAAGGAAGGAAGGAAGGAAGGAAGGAAGGAAGGAAGGAAGGAAGGAAGGAAGGAAGGAAGGAAGGAAGGAAGGGGAGCGCAGGAGGAAAGAAGGAAGGAAGGGAAAAAAGAAGGAAGAAAGGAAGGAAGGAAGGAAGGAAGGAAGGAAGGAAGGAAGGAAGGAAGGAAGGAAGGAAGGTAGGAAGGAAGGAAGGAAGGAAGGAAGGAAGGAAGGAAGGAAGGAAGGAAGGAAGGAAGGAAGGAAGGAAGGAAGGAAGGAAGGAAGGAAGGGAGGGAAAAAAGAAGGAAGAAAGGAAGGGAGAAAAGAATGGAGTAAAGAAGGGAGGAAGGAAGGAAGGAAGGAAGGAAGGAAGGAAGGAAGGAAGGAAGGAAGGAAGGAAGGAAGGAAGGAAGGAAGGAAGGAAGGAAGGAAGGAAGGAAGGAAGGAAGATGGAAGGGAGAAAAGAAGGAAGAAAGGAAGGGAGAAAATAATGGAGTAAAGAAGGGAGTAAGGAAGGAAGGAAGGAAGGAAGATGGAAGGGAGAAAAGAGGAAAGAAGGACCAGGAGAATGAGGTCATTTTGACCCAAAGACAGTCCAAGGGTTAATGATACTAGTAGCCGCACGTGGCGTTTCCAGAATTCAAAAAGTACCATGAACTTGCGCTTCTGTTTCCAGCTGGATCCTTGTGCGTTGGTATTCCGGTGAGCCTCGGTCACCATCCGGATCAGCTCCCACTCTGCCGTGTCCGGCTCCGGCCTCATCTGCAGCGTCCGCACAAACTCCTCCCTCTTCCTCCGCTCTCGGTTCTCCTCGATCAGGCGGCGCTTCGCCACACGCTTCGACTCATCCAACACCACTGATGGGCAGACAAGGTTCCCATGAGTTTGAGTCTAAAGGCTGCATTGTATTACAAATAAAATACAATATGAGCATTTGAGTGACCCTTCAAGAGTCACTGCATCATATGATGAAACTTCAAAGGGATAATTCAAGCGCATCGTATTGAAAGCAACTTCACATGATTCTAATTTAGCTGTTAAAAAAGCGAGTTAATTTTTCAGACGACTCACAGTCCATGGCCATGCCCACAGAGATGCATTTCCTGAAGCGGCACAGCTGGCACTGGTTGCGGGTTATCTTGTCGATGATGCAGCAACCTTCATATTTACAGGAGTAGGATGGATGGAGATTCTTCTGGATTGTTCTGCGGAAGAAACCCTGAGGAAAGGAAAGAAGATGAAGAAAGAGGAGAAACATTAGCATGCAAAAGAACAAGGAGTATGAGTGCAAAAAAAATATAGGCAAAGTTTCAGAGAATTTATAGCTGATTGGGAGAATAAATAACTTCATAACTACAAAATGAAATCAAGCAAGTGTTCCTTTGCTCGGATTAGGACCAAACAGTTACGTTAAATGAGTGAGATCCCAGGGTGTTTGTGTCAGGATCCTGCTTGCCAAGGGCGGTTAAGCAACCAAGTGAAGTCACATACGAACATTAACTTGAACTTAAATCAATAAAATACACAGGACTCAGGTGCCTTGAAATAACGGAGTCAACCATGAACTCTTCTATTTAAAAGAGTATCCAAGAGTCGAATGTGAGGTCATTTGTCTGAAAGCTGAAGATAATTGTAATGTGGTCATGGAAAAAGGTAGCAATTCAAAACACACCATCATAATAACAAATGTAGATAGACCTTAATGAACACCAGCAGTGTTGTAAAGAAGAATGGACCAAAGTCCCGCAGCAACGACGAGAGAGACTGATGAGACAATAACAAGACTATAATAGTTAGTCTCAAATATAGCTTGGTGGTAGATATGCTGCTATAGGACTATGCTGCAGGGGGGCACCGACTTGATCCACTGGGCATTGCCCCTCACCCTACTTCCCTTCTTCTCTTCTCCTCTTCCATTTTTTTATTTATTATAAGTATCTCATAGCCATCATTTTTGTCCATCGTTCTTGTAGTTTCTTGTGCTGGCCCCCCTTTTTTCTCTTTTGTGTATGTTTGCAGGCCGGAGCTTCAGGAGCTGCGTTCTGGCCTGCGGTTACCCCCTCTGATCATCCCACTGCTGCTTCCACATGCCTGGGGGGAATGTCTGCTGTGTGGTTTCTGGCGTCCTGGCCTGCCCCCCCGACACCCCAGTCTGTCCTCTAACAGGAGGGTCCCCCCTTATGATCCAGGTCCTGGTCCAGGTTTCTTCCCTCCTAAAGGGGAGTTTTTCTTGCCACTGTTTGGTTTAAGGTTTTTCTCCCACTAGGGGAGTTTTTACCTGCAATTGTTTATGTAATAATTGCTCGGGGGTTTATGTTCATGTTCTGGTTCTCTGGAAAGATCCTAGAGACAACTTCTGTTCTAATAGACGCTATATAAATGAAATTGAATTTAATTGAATTGAATTGAAAGAGGCAAATGTGAGGCCATTTGTCTGAAAGCTGAAGATAATTGTAATGTGGTTATGCAAAAAGGCAGCAATTCAAAACACACCATCATAATAACAAATGCACAGAGACCTTAATGAACACAAGCAATGTTGTAGAAGAGGTAGAAGAATGGACCAAAGTCCTGCAGCAACAATGAGAGAGACTGATAAAATAATAGAAATCATGCAAACAGGAATTTAGGAAGTGGGAGAAGTTCAACTGTACCTTGCAACCCTCACAGGTGATGCAGCGGTAGTGGTACCCGGTGGCCTTGTCCCCACACACCACGCAGGGCTCATCCTTCCCCAGGTAACTGGGGATGTAACCTGGAACCGACACGCTAAGATCTGGAGGAGAGGAGGACAGGATCAGGGGAGAGAGGGGGGGATGAGGAATGCAGAAGAAAGCAATGAGGGCAGGTGGTGAGGGTGTTGGAGATGACAGAGGAAGAGAAGAAGAGTGGGTGAGTGCTGAGCATTACCACATGGGCTTCAATAAAGCACGTGCACACAAGCCCCCGAGGGACTTTCATGCAGGATGGAACAAGACTTTCTGCACCTGATGTCATGCCAGCTGATTCAATTCACACCATTCCCACAATTCATGTAATAAGCTATATATATATATATATAATAATGAGAGGTTTCCCATGAAAAAACAAGAAAAAACTAAAGTCTCCCGTCCTAAAAATGTATGTAACAGGAATCTTTAAAAACAATCATCGGGAACGAGCACAATGAAATCCAAGCTTCTAGCTTGCTCAAATAACATGTGTGTGTCAGTAACATGTGTGTCAGTAACATGCGTGTGTGTGTCAGTAATGTGTGTGTGTGTGTGTGTCAGTAACATATGTGTGTGTGTCAGTAACATATGTGTCAGTAACATGCGTGTGTGTGTGTGTCAGTAATGTGTGTGTGTGTGTCAGTAACATATGTGTGTGTGTCAGTAACATGTGTGTGTGTCAGTAACGTGTGTGTGTGTGTGTGTCAGTAACATATGTGTGTGTGTCAGTAGTGTGTGCATGTGTCAGTAGTGTGTGCATGTGTCAGTAACGTGTGTGTCAGTAACGTGTGTGTCAGTAACGTGTGTTTCAGTAACGTGTGTTTCAGTAGTGTGTGTGTGTCAGTAACGTGTGTTTCAGTAGTGTGTGTGTGTGTGTCAGTAACGTGTGTTTCAGTAACGTGTGTGTCAGTAACATGCGTGTGTGTCAGTAATGTGTGTGTGTGTGTGTAGGTAGTGTGGGTGTGTGTGTGTCAGTAACGTGTGTGTGTGTGTCAGTAACATGTTCAATTCAATTCAATTCAATTTTATTTATATAGCGTCTAATACAACAGAGTTGTCTCTAGACGCTTTACAGAGACCCATACCCAGAACATGACCCCCGAGCAGTTATTACATAAACAATGGCTGGTAAAAACTCCCCTTTAGGAGGGAAGAAACCTTGAGCAGGACCAGGCTCATCAGGGGGGACCCTCCTGCCGAAGGCCAGACTGGTGGGTCAGGGATGGCAACAGCACAGCAGGCAGGTGGAAGCAGCAACGGGATGACCGGGGGTGGGGACCGCAGGCCAGCACGCAGCTCCCGAAGCTCCGGCCCAATCAGCAAGTCCCAGGTTGGGGTGCAGGGTCGGGGAAAGACTTGTGCTCCGTAATGCAAGCTACAAGCCACCCATGACCACCTGCAGGTTCCGGTGTCTGGCAAAGGATGCTGCAACATGGACAAAAGAGAGAAAAGGGAGGAGAAGGGGGGGCCAGCACAAGAAACCACAGGAGCGACTCTGACACACTAAAGTTTACACTACCTAGAGATTTACCAACACCAGCTAGAGGTTTACTAAACACTAACTATAGGCTTTACTAAACAGAAATGTTTTAAGTTTAGTTTTAAAGGTGGAGGTGGTGTCAGCCCCCTTAACCCAGATTGGAAGTTGGTTCCATAGTAGTGGTGCCTGATAGCAGAACGCCCGCCCTCCAAATCTACATTTAGATACTCTAGGAACTACGAGTTAAACCTGCCCTCTGAGAACGGAGAGCTCTGACAGGAACATAAGGCACTATCAGGTCTTGCAAATAATGCGGAGCTAAGCCGTTTTGGGCTTTATACGCCAGTAATAAAATTTTAAATTGGATTCTGAATTTTACGGGTAACCAATGGAGCGACGCTAACACTGGAGAGACGTGGTCTCTCCTGCTAATTCCTGTCAGTACTCGTGCTGCTGCATTTTGGATCAGCTGGAGCCTATTCAGCAAATTACTTGGACATCCTGCTAACAACACATTACAGTAATCTAGTCTAGAAGATACAAACGCATGAACTAGTTTTTCTGCATCACTCTGCGAGAGGATTTTCCTAATCTTTGCAATATTACGGAGATGGAAAAAGGCTATTTTACAAACCTGATTGACATATGGTTTAAACGACAAATCCTGATCGAAAATAACACCAAGGTTTCTCACAGTTGCACTGGAAGCCATCGCAACACCATCTAATCCCTTCCTAAGATGCTCTGGACCAAGAATGATAACCTCTGTTTTATCTGAATTTAGAAGCAGGAAATTTCTGGACATCCAGTCCTTGATGTCCCTAAGACATGCTTGAAGTTTAACTAACGGTTCTGTTTCATCCGGCTTCATAGACAAATAGAGCTGCGTATCATCAGCATAACAATGAAAGTGTATGCCGTGATTCTGGATTATACTTCCCAACGGCTGCATGTATAAACTGAACAAGATTGGCCCTAGCACTGAACCCTGCGGAACACCATAACAGACCCTTGACTGTTCTGAAGAAACCTCATGTACATGAACAAACTGGAACCTGTCAGATAGGTATGATTTAAACCAAGCAGCACTGAGGTCCAGTAGAACCAGTATGGACACTAATCCCTTATCTGAGGCCATAAGGAGGTCATTCGTGACTCGAACAAGTGCTGTCTCTGTGCTATGATGCATTCTGAACCCTGACTGAAAGACTTCAAACAGATCATTTCTATACAAATAGTCACATAACTGGCTTGAAACTGCCTTTTCCAGAATTTTAGACACAAATGGAAGGTTGGAAATTGGTCTATAATTAGCTAAGGTGTCTGGGTCAAGAGAAGGTTTTTTAAGTAAAGGTTTAATTACTGCGACTTTGAAAACCTGTGGTACATATCCTAAACTTAGGGATAAGTTAATTTGGTCCAGTATTGTCGTACCAATAAGAGAAAAAATATGTTTGAATAGTCGAGTCGGGATGGGGTCTAACATACATGTGGTTGACTTAGCTCTATTAACGAGTGAAGTCAGCTCAGGGAGGTCTATAGGATCAAAACAGTCTAGAGACAAGTCAGAGCCTAGGGAAGTCGCTAAAGCTGAAGAAACGCCCACAACCGGCTGGTTGATTTCTTCTCTAATTCTCGTGATTTTACTGTTAAAGAAGCTCATAAAGTCTTCACTACTGAGAGCTGCAGGAATGCACGGCTCAACAGAGTTGTGACTCTTTGTCAGCCTGGCTACAGTGTTGAACAGAAAACGTGGGTTACTTTTGTTATCCTCTATCAACGTTGAATAATAAGCTGTTCTGGCTGTGCGAATGGCTTTTTTATATACTATTAGAATATCTTTCCATTCACGATGAGAGTCTACAGACCTACAAGAGTACCACTTCCTTTCCATTTTACGCACGTTTTGTTTCAACATGCGGATATCTGAATTATACCAGGGAGTTAAGCTCCTGTGGCTAGAAACCCTCCTTTTCAAAGGAGCAACTTCATCTAAAGCTGAATGCAACAAATCAGCAGTGTTACTAGCAAGGAAATCAACATCTGCAGAGGTAGAATCCAGGTCACTGGCCTCGACTACATCACTATTTCGCACTGTCGTAAGATAAGCAATGGCCTCCCTAAATTTAACAATAACTTCATCAGACAAACATCTGCTAAAATAATACCTCCTATTTTGCACTTCAACATCAACAAAATTAAATTCAAACGTTATTAAGTAATGGTCGGATAAAAGGGAGTTTACAGGTGACACCAACAGACCATCAGTTTCAACACCGTAGGTGAGAACGAGATCGAGAGTATGATTAAAACAGTGCGTCGGTTTATCCACTTTTTGTGAGATACCCATTGATTCTAGAAGAGAATCGAAGGCTAATTTAAGATTATCGCTTTCAACATCCATATGAATGTTAAAATCACCCACTATGATGAATTTATCTGTGCTGATCAATAATCCAGAAAGGAAATCTGAAAATTCAGACAAAAACTCCAGATACGCACCAGCAGGGGGCCGGTACACTACCACTAACACAACTGGCTTCTCTGATTTCCAGCTCGGAAATTTCAGACCAAGCATGAGGCTTTCAAATGTATTATAGTTGCACTTAGGTTCAATTTTTGTTTGGAGACCGGAGTTATAAATTGCTGCGACTCCTCCGCCTCGGCCCGTGCTTCTAGGAATGTGATGATTAAAGTAGCCGGGCGGAGTTGATTCATTCAAACTAACATACTCTTCCTCCTGTAACCATGTTTCTGTTAAGCAGAAAATATCACTCCTGCTCTCTGTAATTATATCATTTCCTAACAGAGACTTAGAGCTTAATGAGCGTATATTTAGTAGTCCGCATCTAATTTTTCGGTCTGTAATTGGTACCAAATGTACATTGGTTTTAATTTTTACAAGGTTATCTTGGTTAACGCCTCTATAACGCTGCACCTGGTGAACTTTTGGAGGGCGGGGAACTGCAACCACTTCTATTTTGCAAGGCACCTGGCCAGAGTCGCCAATATCATGTAATCCTACAGTTTTAGAGTCGCTAATTACATAATGCAATCCTACAGTTTTATTGGCAGGCGTTGGTCCTCGAGAAGCAGCAGAGAAGTGTGTTAAACTACAGCTCTGCATCCTGGCCTGGACCCTGCATTGTCAGGGGGAGTGTCTAATAACATTGGCCAGATTTCTAGACATAAGAGCTGCACCATCCCGGGTGGGATGAATGCCGTCCCTTCTAATCAGACCGGGCTTTCTCCAGAATGTCTCCCAGTTGTCAATAAAGTCCACCGTTTTCTGAACACATGTGTGTGTGTGTGTGTGTGTCAGTAGCGTGTGTGTGTGTGTGTGTCAGTAACGTGTGTGTCAGTAACGTGTGTGTGTGTGTGTGTGTGTCAGTAGTGTGTGTGTGTGTGTGTGTGTGTGTGTGTGTGTGTGTGTGTCAGTAGTGTGTGTGTGTGTGTGTGTGTGTGTGTCAGTAACATGTGTGTGTGTGTCAGTAACGTGTGTGTGTGTGTGTGTGTGTCAGTAGCGTGTGTGTGTGTGTCAGTAACGTGTGTGTCAGTAACGTGTGTGTGTGTGTGTGTCAGTAACGTGTGTGTGTGTGTGTGTGTCAGTAACATGTGTGTGTGTGTGTGTGTCAGTAACATGTGTGTGTGTCAGTAACGTGTGTGTGTGTGTGTGTGTCTCAGTAGTGTGTGTGTGTGTGTGTCAGTAGTGTGTGTGTGTGTGTGTCAGTAACATGTGTGTGTGTGTCAGTAACATGTGTGTGTCAGTAACGTGTGTGTGTGTGTGTGTGTCTCAGTAGTGTGTGTGTGTGTGTGTCAGTAGTGTGTGTGTGTGTGTGTCAGTAACATGTGTGTGTGTGTCAGTAACATGTGTGTGTCAGTAACGTGTGTGTGTGTGTGTGTCTCAGTAGTGTGTGTGTGTGTGTGTGTGTGTGTGTGTGTGTCAGTAACATGTGTGTGTCAGTAACGTGTGTGTCAGTAACGTGTGTGTGTGTGTGTGTCAGTAACGTGTGTGTGTCAGTAACGTGTGTGTGTGTGTGTGTCAGTAACGTGTGTGTGTCAGTAACGTGTGTGTGTGTGTGTGTGTGTGTCAGTAACGTGTGTGTGTGTGTGTGTGTGTGTGTGTGTGTGTGTGTGTGTGTCAGTAACGTGTGTGTGTGTGTGTGTGTGTGTGTGTGTGTGTGTGTGTGTGTCAGTAACGTGTGTGTGTGTGTGTGTGTCAGTAACGTGTGTGTGTGTCAGTAACGTGTGTGTGTGTGTGTGTGTGTCAGTAACGTGTGTGTGTGTCAGTAACGTGTGTGTGTGTGTGTGTGTCAGTAACGTGTGTGTGTCAGTAACGTGTGTGTGTGTGTGTGTGTCAGTAACGTGTGTGTGTGTCAGTAACGTGTGTGTGTGTGTGTCAGTAACGTGTGTGTGTGTCAGTAACGTGTGTGTGTGTGTGTCAGTAACGTGTGTGTGTCAGTAACGTGTGTGTGTGTGTGTCAGTAACGTGTGTGTGTCAGTAACGTGTGTGTGTGTGTGTCAGTAACGTGTGTGTGTCAGTAACGTGTGTGTGTGTGTGTGTGTGTCAGTAACGTGTCTGAAGAACAGTCTATCTCTGTCAGTCCAGTGATAAAGAAGCCAGATGGCACTAGAAGCTATACGAAGAAGCATTTTTGCTTCTATTGCAGAAAATGTCACAACACACAACACTGCGTAAACACCTAGATGAAACGGATGTTGCAAAAGCACTAAGCTTGCCAAAAAGCTCAGAATAAAGGAGGCAGCAGTTAGACTATATCAGAAATAAGAGGAACTTTGAGCACAACATTGATGTTTTGGAGACCAAAAAGGCAATCTCATCCCATGGAAGCAACCAAAGAAAAAATCAGGAGGACAGGATTTTCCACATTGTATTTACTGTTATGGCTTGTTCTCCAAAAGAGCGATGTGGCGTCATTTTCAGGTGTGCAGCTTCAAACATGAGCATAATAAACCAGGCAAAACAAGAGTTCAGGCATTGTTTGCTTTTGCTGAACCTGCTCCACCTGGATTCAACAATGATTATTGGAAGTTCTTAAGTGTCAGGAAACAAGACAGGATTGCAGTTGTTATTAAAGAAGACCGCTACCTTCTTGAGTATGGCTACAGACTGTTCAAGAAGAATGAAAAGATTGTCAGTCAACATCAGTATATAGGACAGAAATTGAGCTTGGCAGGCTATTACTGGAAGCAAGAAAAGCTACACATGTGAGGACCATCCAAGAACTCATAAAACCTGAACAGTACAGTCAGGTTGTCTCTGCTGCAAAGAGCCTTGCATTCTTTGGCGATGTTTATCAAATCTGAAGGCCTGAAAAAGAAAGATAAAGAAGCTACTCAAGATGCTGAGGATTTTGCACAGCTTTATCAAGAAAGTTGGACATTTGATATTGCCAGCCAAGAATCGACTCAGCTTGACCAGAGCAAATGGAATGCTCCTCAACTGTTACCTTTCACACAAGATATCCAAAAGCTGCATTGTCATCTAGCTGAGAAAGAGAAACAATATTTGAATGATCTGCAAGAACAACCATCACCGTCAAACTGGAAAGAGCTGGCAAAAGTGACTCTGACACAAGTTGTACTGTTTAACCGCCGGAGAGGAGGGGAAGTGTCCAGGATGCTCCTTTCTTCGTACCTTTCAAAGGACACATCAGACATGCATGGAGATGTAAGCTTGGCCCTTAGACCACTTGAACAGAAGCTGTGCAAACATTTTTTAAGGATTACATCAGTTTCAACACTGTAGGTGAGAACGAGATCCAGGGTATGATTAAAACAGTGCGTCGGTTTGTCCACTTTTTGTGAGATACCCATTGATTCTAGAAGATAATTGAAAGCTAATTTAAGATTATGGCTTTCAACATCCATATGAATATTAAAGTCACCCACTATGATGAATTTATCTGTACTGATCAATAATCCAGATAGGAAATCTGAAAATTCAGACAGAAACTGTAGATAAGCACCAGCAGGGGACCGGTACACTACCACTAACACAACTGGCTTCTCTGATTTCCAGCTCGGAGATTTCAGACTAAGTGTGAGGCTTTCAAATGTATTATAATTGCTCTTAGGTTCAGTTTTTGCTTGGAGACTGGAGTTATAAATTGCTGCGACTCCTCCGCCTCGGCCTGTGCTTCTAGGAATATGATGATTAAAGTAGCCGGGCGGAGTTGATTCATTCAAACTAACTCTTCCTCCTGTAACCATGTTTCTGTTAAGCAGAAAATATCACTCCAGGGGTCCGTTTCACAAAGCAGGTTCAACAAACTCTGAGTCTAAAGTATAAAAGTATAAAAAGCCAGTATCAATTGAGCCCCGATTCGACGAGTCACCATGGCAACCGGCGACAACAAAAGATCCACCTACTTTTTCTTTTTTTTTTTCAAACTTTATTTAACATTTCAATTTACAAAATCCCTTTGAAGAAACATTAGTTTAAAGGTATTGTCCATGATTTTGGAGAGCTAGCAAGATTTGAAAGTGGCACCTCCTGTAAGCCCCGCCCCCTCCTCTCCTCCCCGTCAGCGCTCCGTCCAAAGCCACGCCCCCACAAACTTTGGGGAACGCGCATTTGCAGGAGTCGAGTTTTCCAGGACATTTTGGACAGCACATTTTCAACAAAACTACCCCATGTCTCATTCACCTGTAAGCAAGGCCGGTTTTAGGGGGGGCAGGGGTTGGCTGTGCCCACCCAAACGTGCGTCCTGCCCACCGGCGTCTCCATCCCGGCGAGAGTGGAGACAGAGAGCGGGTGGCGGTGCGCTGCAGGCTCTAGAGCCACAGCTACGCCGTAGGGCTACGCCGTAGCCTACGGCGTACCCTACGGCGTAGCCCTACGGCGTAGCTGTGGCAACAGAGCCTGCACAGCACCGCAGCACTCCGCCAGCCACACCGGCGCTCTCCGCTCTCGCCGGGATGGAGACGGCTCCATCCCCACGGACCCCCATACAGCTTCCCCATACAGCGGCTGCTGCTGCTGGGCGGAAAGTCCTGCAGCAGCAGCCCGGACCGACGCTCTGCTCCCCGCTCTCACACACAGCGGGGACCGAGCCGCTCTGGAAATAACTTCATAATAACTACATACTGGGGGTCCGTGGCAGAGGTGAGGGAGGGGGGTTACACTGGGACACTGTGAGCCGTGGAGGACCCGTGGGAAGTGGACACGGGGGCTGGAAGCGAGTGCGTGCATGGGACGGGGGGGTCGTGGGTGGCATGAAGGCATCTGATTGGTTCTTCCCCCCCCTGCCAAGCCTCTGGTCCTGGACCAATCCGTTTCAGTCGGACCGAATGAAAAAGTTTTTACATGATTTAAGCTGGGAGGGGGAGGAGGGGGCGGGGCTTAGAGGAGGTGCCACTTTCAAATCTTGCTAGCTCTCAAACATTGCATACTATAACTTTAATAAGTGCGTATGGCGAGTATGAGAGCATAACATTTAGATCAGGGCCGTCAATTGGGTACGGCAGCCGCCACACCTCGGCTTCAGGGGAAAATGTAAATGTTTTTTTTTTAAATACATTTATGGAATTACTCTGTGTCTATTTGTATTGATTTATCCTATTACTTAATACATATAAAATAACTACAAATGCATATCAGAACAACATGATGGATTTCACTAGGTATTATCTTTCCCAACACTTGTATCCCCCCCTCATATGTTGAAATGTGATGTCCCAGCGTCCCTGAAGATAGTGGTCGGTCGCTATCAATCTCGTTTTTAGCTCTGCAGTGTTACTAACTTACAAAAATGAAAAGGAAGCAAACAACCACGCAATTAAAAAAAAAGAAAGAAGGCCAATGTTGCCCCAGCAGCAGAAGATATTAACGATGCTGTAAGCCATTGATGGATTAATTATGCAAGTTCATTTTAAGGTAAGATATCAAATCACCCTACCCTCTTATAAATCTGTTTAAGGGAAATATTTGACTTTTTTTACTCTCTCTCTTTCTGTCTTCTGCTCCCTCTCTCTCCTTTTTGCATTTGGACTTTCACTGTTTGAAGTTAAACTGGGATGTCCCTGTGATATTGTTGCACTGACATAGTGAATAAAATACGTTGCGTTTGTCAGATACGCTTTTTCTGCTCTCTAACACTCTAACGCTTGCTGTCCGTGGTGCAGAAAACGGATGCGTATTGCGTAAAGGCCATTTGGCTGAATTGACGCCACTGAGGGAGGAGGCACAGAGAAACTCAGAGTTTATGGAAAACCTGCTAGCTAGCAGGTTAGGTTCAGAGAGTCTGTTACTACGGTAACTGACCGAGAGCTTAAATTACCTCTCTTTGTGAAACAGGCTAGAGTTACCTCTCTCTCTCTGGTTTGAGTTACCTCCCTTTGTGAAACAGAGTTTTCACTAAACCTGCTTTGTGAAACGGACCCCTGCTCTCTGTAATTATATCGTTTACTAACAGAGACTTGGAGCTTAACGATCGTATATTTAGTAGTCCGTATGTAATTTTTCGGTCTCTTATTGGTACCAAATGCGCATAGGTTTTAATTTTTACTTCATTTAAATGGAGAGGAATAAAGAACCACCACTGATCCAACTGTATGGTAAGAAGGACAGATATTTGGATGGAGAACAGGGACAATACGATTGGATACAGAAACCCAATATCAAACACACTGTCTTGTGGTATTAACCTTTGGGGATGGCATCCATTTTTACTGATCACTGCTGTTAGAGTCACAACAGTTATTTGATCAATATTCTTATCAAGCTAGCGTTACTGGCTTGAGTTCTTAATATTAAAATTGATATGTTCGTCTTGCTTGTTAGAATAAGTCTTTTCTGTATCCAGGAGAAGAGGAGTCAGAAGATGATGTCAGCATTTCATCCCAGCATGAATGTACCAACACATATCAAGTCCAAAACCAGAATGGGTCTGCAATAGGTGAGCCAGAATGATTAAAGCATACTAATTTTTTTTTAACCACTTCTATTTAAGTTGAGACACAAATGCCAAATACTAGATTATATCATAAAACATCACTCTACTGGACAAGGCAATTTTATTTGTATAGCCCATTTTTTACAAAAAGTTTATCTTGAAGGGCTTTACTGAAAGTTTTTTTGCCTTGAATTATTTAATAAAGTTCTTTCTGTGTTTAGATGTCAGTATACCAAGAGCAGAGGGGTCAGAAGATGAGGACAGTGATTCATCCCTGCAAGAATGTACTTCCACATCACAAGTCCATAAACCGGGTGTGTCTGCAAAAAAAAGAAGTAAGCTTTGGGACTAGGATTCTCTATTAGGCTATTTACTTTTTATCTTGCTTTGAAAGAAAATGGTTTATTGCAAGCACAGGCCACCTATTTCACAAAGAGTTGGTGTGGTTGCAGGCTTTTGTTCCAACCAACTTAAGCTGGGTTCAGACTACACGATTCCAGGCTGATTTTGACATGATTTCGTTGTGGCGGACACATTTCCAGCGTCGTAGCTGATTATGAGTGTCTGGAACAATAAACTGGCGTGCAGTGTGTCAAAATTAACGAATAGCAATTTTGCTGTACAAAGCCCTGACTGAAGTCTAGCATGTTAGAATTTTTTAAACCTTGAGGAGGAGAAACTGGTCCATGAATGCACCTACCTCAGTAAGTAGAGTAAATGTGAACCTCAGGGTTGAAACATGAACTTAAAGGGGAACTATTATGGCATCTAATACCTATTTTAAACAGGCCTTGAATGTCTTTTGATTGTTTTTGCTAAATAAATTAGAAATTCAGCCTCTGAGCCATGTCTTCTCTAACCTATTCTCTAACCTCATTATCTATGCGGGATTCTGAGTGGGCGGGGCTATGATAATAAGGCTCTGTGCTGATTGGCTGCCTGAATGACGCGATACACCGCTATGAAAAAATGGCGGATGCTCCGGCTGGTGGAGTTAGTTGTGGGCGTGGTTTCACGCATCGGAGGCCAACCAATGTAAATCGCATTTTCGTTACGTAACGAAAGGGAGCAGAATCTTATTGGCTCGTAGATCCACATCACACTGGACGGCTCATCCGGGCGGCTGTACAGACACTGCAGAATTTGGTTGCTTTCCTCCTTCTCTGAGTTGGCAGGCTGAGGGGACTTTATATACCACTTTATATAAGAGAAAATGTGTTTTTCATAATAGGTCCCCTTTAAGGACAGATTGATTGTTTATCAGTTCGGGGACTCGGGTACTCTGCACGCTCCTCCTAAGTACAGAACAATTTAAATTTTTAATGAACCAATTCTAGAGATTCAGTATAATCAAAAGAACTCCCATTTCCATCACAAAGCGGATCACAGCTCTGCAAATTGTCAGTTTAATCAAAATGTAATCTTTTTCTGCCTACTTAAGTAAGCAAGCTGCTTTTAAATGCTGATGGACATCAGAGGAAACTGCTGCAGTAGAAAAACACCTGAAGAGGTTCTTGGTGAGGCAAGTTGTTCCAGGTAAAGCAGACTGTGAGCCCTGCATTTCTAAAGAACGTCAAGCACTTCAACAAAGGGACTGGAAAGCAGTCAAATATTTCATTAAAAAACAGAATAACTGCCATGAGAAGAAAATTCTAATGAAAGCAGTGTACTGAACTGAAGTATGGACCTTTTCAAAAATAAAAATATGCACCTTCAGAATAACTTCAAGCCTTCTTATGGCATTAGCCTTATAGTTTTTTTGTTTTGTTTTGTTTTCTTTGCATTGTAATGCACAGTGAATCAGCATGGTTTGGAGGGTAGAGCTTGGAAGATTTCACAATTTTACCAAAATAAGACTTAGGCAATTGTGCTATGCAGGTAACTTAACTTGCAATGTGAAGATCCATGCTTATAGTTGACTTCAGGATTGAATAAAAAGGAAAAAAGAGAGCAAAATATTGATAACTCAAAATTAGATATTGGGTTCATTAATTTGAAATATTTAAGTGGTAGTGCTGAAAATTATTGGATTATCATGCTATTACCCTGTCCACTTGTTGATGATCTTTTATGATAATAGCAGCTAGACTAGTTAATGAGCTAACAAGACATACATGTTTTTATGTATGTATATGTATCTTCTTATTAAGAGAAATGGTCTGCCAGTGATAGCCAGATGTGGCAGGGTCCATTGCCTCAAGATGTTGTCTTAAAGCAGCAAAATGCCCCTTGTAGTAGAATCAAGAAAAAAAAACTGTTATCTTGTCTTTGTAATGCTGTCAGCTCTATAGCAAAGGGAAGCTCATGAGGCCACCCTCCCCTGCCTCGGTGCAGGCTTTCAGTGTGTGTGTGTGTGTGTGTGTGTGTGTGTGTGTGTGTGTGTGTGTGTGTGTGTGTGTGTGTGTGTGTAACACTGGACCTCACATGTAGGTTATGTTAGAAATGGGCCCCACAAGTGACCAAAAAACTGACATGGAGACAAAACTTCAGAATTTTGTTAAATTAAAGTAATTTTTGTGACTGGTATTTTTTCTCTAACCTTACCTGATTTTTTACACCATTGTAGAACCACTGGAAAGGGTGGACCCCATAAATGAGCAAAAAACTGGTGGGCGCCCTGAGGGGCAAATACAAGAATGTGTGTGTGTGTGTGTCAGTAACGTGTGTGTGTGTGTGTGTGTGTGTCAGTAACATGTGTGTGTGTCAGTAATGTGTGTGTTATAAACCTGCGTGTGTGTGTGTGTCAGTAACATGTGTGTGTGTGTCAGTAACGTCTGTGTGTGTGTCAGTAACCTAAGTGCGTGTGTGTCAGTACTGTGAGAGTGTGTCATTAACATGTGTGTGTCAGTAACGTGTGTGTGTGTGTGTGTGTCAGTAACGTGTATCAGTAACGTGTGTGTGTGTGTCAGTAACGTGTGTGTGTGTGTGTGTCAGTAACGTGTATCAGTAACGTGTGTGTGTGTGTCAGTAACGTGTGTGTGTGTGTGTGTGTCAGTAACGTGTGTGTGTGTGTGTGTGTGTGTGTGTGTCAGTAACGTGTGTGTGTGTGTGTCAGTAACGTGTGTGTGTGTGTGTCAGTAACGTGTGTGTGTGTGTGTGTCAGTAACGTGTGTGTGTGTGTGTGTGTGTGTGTGTGTCAGTAACGTTCGTGAGCATTAGTAGATCATTTCACCACAGACTCAGAAATGAATCAGAAATGCTGAACGAGATGCAATTATGTCATGGAAACGTCCACATCCACCGAAGCTCAGACTCAGTGAAAAACGTAAATAAAAGCTCAGCGTTTATCTAAACTGGGCAGTGGAACGGCAGCTTCACGCCTGGAGAGCTCTGAGAGCGACCTCAGATTCTCAGCAAGCTCTTGCGTGCTTGCTGATTGGGTAACGTACTGCGTCACGCATCGCGTCACTTCCTGGTGTTGCGGTCCGTTGCTGCTGCACGGCGTGCGAGCACAGATCTCTCCCGACTTTTTTTGTCTTAAACTTAGACTGTTTTCTGGTAAAATAGCACTATATCTGGTACATTACTGTCTTTATTTCAACACTCGCTCATTTTCTCTTCCGTAACTTTCACTGTCACCAATCACCAATACATTTTCTGTCCGTTAGCCTCCGTTAGCATCTTAGCATGGGCTCTCCGTCTCCCACCGTTTCACCTCTTTGCTGCTCAGTGTGTGAAATGTTTAGTTATTCCTCTGCCTCCTTTAGTGAAGACGGTAAGTGCTTAAAATGTAGTTTATTTACAGGGCTGGAGGCGAGGCTCAGTCAGTTAGAGGTCCGGTTCTGCCAATTTGACCATAGTCCGATAGCCTCCTCAGCTAACCAGGCTAAGCTAGCGGCGGACCGGCCCATAGCAGCTGAGGCTAGCCGCTCCCCTGCAGCTCCCGAGCAGCCGGCCAGTCAGGACCGGTGGGTGACGGTTCGGGGGAAGCGTAGTAAAGGGCTCACGGAACACCACCACCCGCTTCACGTGTCTAACCGATTTTCCCCACTCAGCGACACACCCGTTGAGAAGCCGACCCTGGTGATAGGCGACTCCATAGTCAGACATGTGAAGCCGACTCCAGAGACCATAGTTAGGTGTATCCCGGGGGCCAGAGCGGGCGACATAGAAGCAAATTTGAAGCTACTGGCAAAGGGTAATCGTAAATATGGTAAAGTTATCATCCATGTCGGAGCTAACGACTCCCGTCTTCGCCAGTCGGAAGTAACCAGAATGAATATTGTCTCGGTGTGTAACTTCGCTAAATCCATGTCGGACTCCGTAGGTTTCTCTGGCCCCCTCCCCAATTTGACCAGTGATGACATGTTTAGTCGCATGCTCTCGCTCCGTCGCTGGTTGTATCGGTGGTGTTCAGAAAACGACGTGGCCTTTATTGACAACTGGGAAACGTTCTGGGGAAAGCCCGGTCTGATTAGAAGAGACGGCATTCATCCCACCCGGGATGGTGCTGCTCTTGTCTCTAGTAATTTGGCCTGTTTCATTAGACCCTCTCCCTGACATCGCAGGGTCCAGGCCAGGATGCAGAGCTGTAGTTTAACACACTTCTCTGCTGCTTCTCGAGGACCAACGCCTGCCAACAAAACTATAAGATTACATGATGTAACTGGTAACTCTAACCAGGTGCCTAGCAAAATAGAAGTAGTTGCAGTTCCCCGCCCTCCACTAGTTCACCAGGTGCGGCGTTATAGAGGCGTTAACCAAAATAATCTTGTAAAAATTAAAACCAATGCACATTTGGTACCAATAAGAGACCGAAAAATTAGATGCGGACTACTAAATATACGATCATTAAGCTCCAAGTCTCTGTTAGTAAACGATATAATCACAGAGAGCAGGACTGATGTTTTCTGCTTAACAGAAACATGGTTACAGGATGAAGAGTATGTTAGTTTGAATGAATCAACTCCGCTCGGCTACTTTAATCATCACATTCCTAGAAACACGGGCCGGGGCGGAGGAGTCGCAGCAATTTATAACTCCAGTCTCCAAACAAAAATTGAACCTAAGTGCAATCATAATACGTTTGAAAGCCTCACGCTTAGTCTGAAATTTCCGAGCTGGAAATCAGAGAAGCCAGTTGTGTTAGTGGTAGTGTATCGGCCCCCTGCTGGCGCTTATCTAGAGTTTTTGTCTGAATTTTCAGATTTCCTTTCTGGATTATTGATCAGTACAGATAAATTCATCATAGTGGGTGATTTTAATATTCATATGGATGTTGAAAGCGATAATCTTAAATTAGCTTTCAATTCTCTTCTAGAATCAATGGATATCTCACAAAAAGTGGACGGGCCGACGCATTGTTTTGGTCATACTCTCGATCTCGTTCTCACCTACGGTGTTGAAACTGATGGTCTGTTGGTGTCACCTGTTAACTCCCTTTTATCCGACCATTATTTAATAACGTTGGAATTGAATGTTGTTGATGTTGAAGTGCAGGGCAGGAGGTATTATTTTAGCAGATGTTTGTCTGATGAAGCTATTGCTAAATTTAAGGAGACCGTTGCTCGTCTTGCGACAGTGGAAAATAGTGAAGCCTCTACTGAAGCAATAGAGGCCAGTGACCTGGGTTCTACCTCTGATGTTGATTCTCTTGTTAGTAACACTGCTGATCTGTTGCACTCAGCTTTAGATGAAGTTGCTCCTTTGAAAAGGAGGGTTTCTAGCCACAGGAGCTTAACTCCCTGGTACAATTCAGATATTCGCATGTTGAAACAAAGCGTGCGTAAAATGGAAAGGAAGTGGTACTCTTGTAGGTCTGTAGACTCTTATCGTGAATGGAAAGATATTCTAATAGTATATAAAAAAGCCATTCGCAAAGCAAGAACAGCTTATTATTCAACGTTGATAGAGGATAACAAAAGTAACCCACGTTTTCTGTTCAGCACTGTAGCCAGGCTGACAAAGAGTCACAGCTCTGTGGAGCCGTGTATTCCTGCAGCTCTCAGTAGTGAAGACTTTATGAGCCTCTTTAACAGTAAAATCACGAGAATTAGAGAAGAAATCAACCAGCCGGTTGTGGGCGTTTCTTCAGCTTTAGCGACTTCCCTAGGCTCTGACTTGTCTCTAGACTGTTTTGATCCTATAGACCTCCCTGAGCTGACCTCACTCGTTAATAGAGCTAAGTCTACCACATGTATGTTAGACCCCATCCCGACTCGACTATTCAAAAATGTTTTTTCTCTTATTGGTGTGACAATACTGGACCAAATCAACCTATCCCTAAGCTTAGGATATGTACCACAGGTTTTCAAAGTGGCAGTAATTAAACCTTTACTTAAAAAACCTTCCCTTGACCCAGACACCTTAGCTAATTATAGGCCAATTTCTAACCTTCCATTTGTATCTAAAATTCTGGAAAAGGCAGTTTCAAGCCAGTTATGTGACTATTTGTATAGAAATGATCTGTTTGAAGTCTTTCAGTCAGGGTTCAGAATGCATCATAGCACAGAGACAGCACTGGTTCGAGTTACGAATGACCTTCTTATGGCCTCAGATAAGGGATTAGTGTCCATATTGGTTTTACTGGACCTCAGTGCTGCTTTTGACACTGTTGACCATGGCATTTTACTGCACAGGTTAGAGCATGTTGTTGGGATTAAAGGGACAGCTCTACGTTGGTTTAAATCATATCTATCTGACAGGTTCCAGTTTGTTCATGTACATGAGGTTTCTTCAGAACAGTCGAGGGTCTGTTATGGTGTTCCGCAGGGTTCAGTGCTAGGGCCAGTCTTGTTCAGTTTATACATGCAGCCGTTGGGAAGTATAATCCAGAATCACGGCATACACTTTCATTGTTATGCTGATGATACGCAGCTCTACTTGTCTATGAAGCCGGATGAAACAGAACCGTTAGTTAAACTTCAGGCATGTCTTAGGGACATCAAGGACTGGATGTCCAGAAATTTCTTGCTTCTAAATTCAGATAAAACAGAGGTTATCATTCTTGGTCCAGAGCATCTTAGGAAGGGATTAGATGGTGTTGCGATGGCTTCCAGTACAACTGTGAGAAACCTTGGTGTTGTTTTCGATCAGGATTTGTCGTTTAAACCATATGTTAATCAGGTTTGTAAAATAGCGTTTTTCCATCTCCGTAATATTGCAAAAATTAGGAAAATCCTCTCGCAGAGGGATGCAGAGAAACTAGTTCATGCGTTTGTATCTTCTAGACTGGATTACTGTAATGTGTTGTTAGCAGGATGTCCAAGTAATTTGCTGAATAGGCTCCAGCTGATCCAAAATGCAGCAGCACGAGTACTGACAGGAATTCGCAGGAGAGACCACGTCTCTCCAGTGTTAGCGTCGCTCCATTGGCTACCTGTAAAATTCAGAATTCAATTTAAAATTTTATTACTTGCATATAAAGCCCAAAACGGCTTAGCTCCGCAGTATTTACAAGATTTGATAGTACCTTATGTTCCTGGCCGAGCTCTCCGCTCCCAGGGTGCAGGTTTACTCGTAGTTCCTAGAGTATCTAAATGTAGATTTGGAGGGCGGGCGTTCTGCTATCAGGCACCATTACTTTGGAACCAACTTCCAATCTGGGTTAAGGAGGCTGACACCACCTCCACCTTTAAAACTAAACTTAAAACCTTTCTGTTTAGTAAAGCTTATAGTTAGTGTTAAGTAAACCTCTAGCTGGTGTTGGTAAATCTCTAGGTAGTGTAAACTTTAGTGTGTTAGAGTCAGTAGTCATAGTCGCAGCTATAGAACAAAACTATAATAGTTAGTCTCAAACATAGCTTCGCGGTAGATATGCTGCTATAGGCTTATGCTGCAGGGGGGCACCGACATGATCCGCTGGGCGGTGCCTCTCACCCTTCTTCTCCTCTCCTTTTCCCTGCCTCTCTTCTCCATTACCATTTTTATTTATTATAAATATCTCATAGCTATCATTTTTGTCCATTGTTCCTGTAGTTTCTTGTGCCGGCCCCCCTTTTTTCTCTTTTGTGTATGTTTGCAGGCCGGAGCCTCAGGAGCTGCGTTCTGGCCTGTGTTCCCGGCCCTCCCCCCCCTCTGGTCATCCCATTGCTTCTTCCACCTGCCTACGTGGATGTCTGCTGTTGCTGCTTCCGCCTGCCTGCACCCCCCCCCCTCTGGTCATCCCGCTGCTGCTTCCACATGACTGTTGTGTGCTGCTGACGCCCCCCCCCCCCCACCTCTGGTCATCCCGCTGCTGCTTCCACCTGCCTGCTGTGTGCTGTCGACGTCCCTGACTCCCCCAGTCTGGCCTTCGGCAGGAGGGTCCCCCCTTATGAGCCTGGTCCTGCTCAAGGTTTCTTCCCTCCTAAAGGGGAGTTTTTCCTTGCCACTGTTTGGCTTAAGGCTTTTCTCCCACTAAGGGAGTTTTTACCTGCCATTGTTTATATAATAATTGCTCGGGGGTTTATGTTTATGTTTATGTTTATGTTCATGTTCTGGATCTCTGGAAAGCGTCTAGAGACAACATCTGTTGTATTAGACGCTATATAAATAAAATTGAATTGAATTGAATTGAGAGGAAACTTATACATTGCATCTTTGAGCAAGACAATGCACAAAAGGATGGCCTCGTACAGAAAGACGCTGAATTGAACTGGTTATTTCTGTCTGGAAACATCTGCTGCATCATAATACAAAAACACAGAAGGTCTCGGACATTTGAACACCTGGTATGTTACATTGGACGATAACGGGACATTCTTGTCCCAAACTCCAACATCTCCAGTTCCTAGAAGTATCTGGGGGGGGGGGGTAAATCCTTTCATCCAAAAGGATTTACAAAGAGACGGATGTAATCGAGCCAAAATGTAGAGGGGGATTTGTGGTACGCCTAGGTACAATTTGTAGAAGGACAAAGCCGATTACAAAGTAGCAGCAGAAAACACAACCAGTACAGCTGGAGAGGTGAGGTGAGGAGAGGTGAAGACGGAAAAGGTGCGTCTTCAACAGCTTCTTGAAAACAGAAAATGATGTTGCTGCTATGAGAACAGCCGTCAGGTCAGCCGTCTGTTACTATTGTGAACAAAATACAGCTTTATGAGACCTGAACATTCATTATTTTTCTTTTTAATTACACTTTACACAGTATCCAAACTTTGTAGTTAGGTTTGTACATCAATTGTCAAAACAACTGACCATTGTTTGGATTAAATTGGATACTTTGCAATTAATTAGTAAATTACTCCCTTTTATTCAGTCTATCTTTGAAGTCCAGGACCCGTCTACAACCATCTAAAAATCTCATCTAAGTAAAAAAACTAAACCTGATGACAAGGAGATTATCATGTTCATATGAAAGAGGAAACCAACTGTGGAGTGACGCCAAACTCATCTTCCTGAGCACCTAAAGCCTGAGCATCTCAGTGGAAACCTGGTCTGAAGTGCTCTGGAGGCCACTGAAGCAGCAAGCCCAGATAATGAATCCTTACCAGATATGCTCTTCACTGAACATTGGCTGTTCTTCCTCTTTCTCTTTGGCACATCAGGCCACCTGGGATCGAGGATGAGAGAGGGGAGCGGAGATGGCAAAGGGAGAAAGAAATGGCAAGTTACACACTTTTTTTGATTGATTACACTCATTTGTCAGTATTTATTAATGCAATGCCTCATTTTTTCAATAAAAAAAAAACAAAAAAACAAATTTGCACCGCTGAATGATCAGTGATCATTCAGGACTCACTGTTCAGCATGTTAATTTTCCATGTTATTCTAACAAAAAGCCACCGACCACAGTTGAAGGCTTGTAACGTGTGATATTCTGGGTGCAACCGATTTTTGTTTCAACCACTTGACAACGTTTGATGTGAACCATTCCAGGTGTATTTAAAAGTTGTTTCTTGGTTACAGAGTGTCATACAGAAATAATAACTTGAAGAACCAGGACTGTTGTGTGCTCTTATGGTTTTGCCAGAGCTTCTGAGCTATATATTTTTTATTTTTTATCACTACATCTTGGATTATTTTACTGTCTTGGGTTCAGAAACTATATGATTATACGATGATATTAAATACATTATAAAAGTATGAAGTCATCAGTAAGTACTGGCATAGGCAATGCAGAAGCAGTTAGTTATCAGGTATCAGGTTTGGCTTAGATTTTCAACATTACATACAGTGGGGCAAAAAAGTATTTAGTTAGCCACCAATTGTGCAAGTTATCCCAGTTAGAAAAATGAGAGATGCCTGTAATTTTCATCATAGGTACACTTCAACTATGAGAGACGGAATGGGGGGAAAGAATCCAGGAAATCACATTGTAGGATTTTTACTGAAATAATTGGTAAATTCCTCAGTAAAATAAGTATTTGGTCACCTACAAACAAGCAAGATTTCTGGATATATACATACTGTATATATATATATATATATATACATATATATATATATATATATATATATATATATATATATATATATATATATATATATATATATATATATATATATATATATATCTGTGACTTTCAGCCTTAACAAACAGAAGGACATACAGGCACACCAAGTTAAAATTCATATAAGTGATCATGGTAAGACCATATACAGCTCGATGGCCCCTGCACTTTGTTTCCCTGACAGTGTGTCCTATGAAACATCCATTTCTTTTAGTTGTGGCTGCAGCTGAAGATGTGGAGTAGCTGCACCCCCAGTCCCCATGTTGAAGAAAAGAAATAGCATGGAGTAAGCAGTGCTTCTGACTGTGTGGGGGAATGTGGCTTGTGGTCTCCTGTAAAACACCTGCCGTCAACAAGACCAACAAACAACTTATTTCTTGGCCTATAGGGATGTACACAGGTATCTTTCTACTGAGCCTAGGAAACACCTTTTCCATCAAACACACCAATGCTGGAGATCGAGGCCATGAACTGGATCACCAACTTTTGCGCTGGTTACATGCCTGCTCTACTTTCTGAGCCACATCTCCCCTTAAATAGTAACCTGAGCTTATGCAGTAGTTTGGTTTTAGAACTGATAAGCATACTAGCATTTACGTTTCCGATATGGATGAGCTGGAAAGTCATGCAGTAAGAAAACAAAATGTTCCAAAAGCCAAATCAGTCTCCATCTGCACGTGAGGTCTTAAAAATTATTTGTACGATTAGAGGAAAAGGGGGTTGCTTGTGGGCCTGAGAATACCATCCCACATGAAAACCCCAGAACACCAACGGTGAAGTATGGGGGTGGCAGCAGCATTGCCGGCTGTCCTGTAGAGGGACTGATAGACTTCCCAAAACAGACAGCATCATGACGAAAGCAGATTATGAAGAGCATGGGTTTGGACGGGTGTTCCAAATGAGCAATGGCCGTAAGCATACCTTCAATCTAACAGCAGCAAAAAACCCTGACCACAACCAGGTAGAACATTTGTGGCTGGTTCTGAAAGAACGCTCACAAAGTTGAGTCAACTTCACCTGTTCGCCACCATGTCCAATTTTACTTTTAAAAGTATTTGTTTCCTCGTCTCCTTTGCATCGAGGCACTGGTCTGGTCAGTGAAACGCTTTTCCACGACTACTATTACTACTACTACTACCACTACTACTATTACTACTACTACTGTTATTAAGCAGGCGCATTTATCCAAAGCGACTTACATCTGAGAGAACAACACAAGCAAGAAATCACATAGGAGGATCCAGCTGGATCAGTGCTGATCAGACTGCTGAGAGTCCAATTGGACACAGGTGCGGTCACGCCAGTGCTATAGGGTTTTTTTTGTGTGTTCTCACCCAACACAACATTCCCTTTATACAAGAAAGCAATGTCTTAAAAGACACCATCATATGATTATCTTGTCATAAGTGCATGCAGCTTACTCAGTGCTGAGTCATGCAAAGAGCTGGATCTTCTAACTCAATCTGATGAGCAGAGAAGTTTACTAGATGCAGAAGTGCTCCTTAAAGAGCTGAGTCTTTAGCTTGCTCTTACTGTAAAAGGAAGTACAGACCCTGCAGATCGGACAGAGTTTGGTAGGACATCCTACCAGTCGGGAAAAATGGAGGACAAGAGTCTAGCTACTGATTTCAAGCCACGTTGTGGTGAAAGCACCAGGCATCTTTCATTGGCTGAACTGAGCTGTCGAGAGGGAGTGTAGCTCTGGATGAAGGAGTGAAGGTAGAGGGAGTGTAGCTTTGGATGAAGAAGTGAAGGTAGAGGGAGTGTAGCTCTGGATGAAGGACTGAAGGTAGAGGGAGTGTAGCTCTGGATGAAGGAGTGACGGTAGAGGGAGAGTAGCGCTTTTCAACTGGAAGCCAGTGCAGAGAGATTAGCAGCAGAGTGACATGAGCTCTCTTGGGTTGGTTGAAGACCAAACGTGCTGCTGCATTCTAGATCATCTGCAGAGGTTTAACTGAGCATCCGACCAATAAGGAATTACAGTAGCGAGTTAAGACATGAACCACAAGAGAACAGATCGTGAAATCCCAAGCTTTGATTGTGTGGAGAGGAGGGTGTGGTTGTTGACCGTGTCAAAGGCAGCAGACAGGACCATCAGATCTTGCAGCTCGTAGTGACTCAGTAACTGACAGAAGAGCAGTTTCAGTTGAGTTGCCCTGCATAAAGCCAGTCTGATGTGGATCATACAGGCAGTTGTCGTGAAGGAACTGTGAGACCTGACTGATGATGGCTCGTTCTAGAATTTTAGACATGAATGGCAGCAGTGAGACCGGCCGGTAGTTTTCAACCTAGGCAGGGTTGAGTGTGGGTTTTTCAGCAGTGGGGTGACCCGAGCTTGTTTGAAGTGAGAGGAAAAGATGACAGAGGTAAGAGAGGAGTTGATAATGTGGGTTATTGCAGATTTGATGGTAGGTGAAATGTTCTGCAAGATGTCGGTAGGAACAGGATCAAGAGGACAGGCTTTGAGCTGACTAGTAGTTTAGAGACTTCATCCTCATTAACCGGAAGGAGCAGAGAGAGGCGCCAGTAGCTGGTTGGAGTGAGCTGAGATGGTCAGGCTCAGAGAATCAGTTACTGATAATAAGATAAGATAAGATAATCCTTTATTATTCCCTCAATGTGGAAACTAGTAGCAACCTTTTAAGTAAAGTAGGAAGCAAACCTTTCTACAGTCAACTCATAGAGTGGTTCAACAGGTGGTGGAAAGAGAAGAGAGTTAAACGCGGACCAGCACGCAGCTCCTGAAGCTCCGGCCTGCAAACATGCACAAAAGAGAAAAAAGGGGGCCAGCACAAGAAACTACAGGAACGATGGACAAAAATGATGGCTATGAGATACTTATAATAAAAATAAAAATGGAAAAGGAGAAGAGAGGAAGGGAAGAGGAGAGGAGAAGAAGGGTGAGGGGCACCACCCAGTGGATCATGTCGGTGTCCCCCTGCAGCATAGGCCTATAGCAGCATATCTACCACAGAGCTATATTTGAGACTAACTATTATAGTCTTGTTCTATAGCTGCAGCTATGACTACTGACTCTAACACACTAGAGTTTACACTACCTAGAGATTTACCAATACCAGCTAGAGGTTTACTAAACACTAACTATAGGCTTTACTAAACAGAAAGGTTTTAAATTTGGTTTTAAAGGTGGAGGTGGTGTCAGCCTCCTTAACCCAGATTGGAAAATGGTTCCATAGTAGTGGTGCCTGATAGCAGAACGCCCGCCCTCCAAATCTACATTTAGATACTCTAGGAACTACGAGTAAACCTGCACTCCGAGAACGGAGAGCTCTGCCAGGAACATAAGGCACTATCAGGTCTAGCAAATAATGCAGAGCTAAGCCGTTTTGGGCTTTATACGCAAGTTATAAAATTTTAAATTATTTATTTATTTATTTTAAATATCATCAGCATAGCAATGAAAGTGTAAACCGTGATTCTGGATTATACTTCCCAATGGCTGCATGTATAAACTGAACAAGATTGGCCCTAGCACTGAACCCTGCGGAACACCATAACAGACCTTCGACTGTTCTGAAGAAACCTCATGTACATGAACAAACTGGAACCTGTCAGATAGATATGATAGATAGATATATTTAAACCAACGTAGAGCTGTCCCTTTAATCCCAACAACATCTTCTAACCTGTGCAGTAAGATGCTGATCTACAGTGTCAAAAGCAGCACTGAGGTCCAGTAGAACCAGTATGGACACTAATCCCTTATCTGAGGTCCAGTAGAACCAGTACGGCCAAGGACGGATTATCATGACCACGGGCCCTGGACACAAACTCGCTATGGGCCCCTATCTACAATAATATCCTACGTGCACGGTGCATGCCCTCCCCAATCACTCAGTTTGGTCACACAATGGCGCAGAGAATCCACAATAACACCGTGTGATTGTGGATGCCGGAGTGGCGGAGCGTGGGTCTCAGTAGAGGGGGCGGAGCATTCTCCATGGGCCCTTATGATAGTCATTTTAGCGTTCAACAACACCTCATCCCACCCATCAAACAACATTTATTCTCACTTTTATTGAGCTAAGCAAGCCTATAGGCCTATGCTGCAGAAAGCAGAGTAAAGTCACAAACTTGTTCAGAAGCACACACACACACACACACACACACACACACACACACACACACACACACACACACACACACACACACACACACACACACACACACACACACACACACACACATACTGAGCTGTCAATCAATCACACGGCGCTGAAAACTCAGATATAGTTTAAATACAAAAAAAAAACATTACACAATCTATTTAGATAGATATAGACACAGCGGTCTATAACATCATTTCTGAGCTCTATAACAGAGAATAGACTCGGCGGTCTAGTCTAGCACATTCAAATAGGCAGCTGGTCAAGAATACCACAACATTCTGTTGAAACACTTATTACTCTTACTTGAATACATTTCCAAGACAAATATTTTTACTTTTACTCGAGTAAATTTCTAGGAAGGCTGAAAAGTACTCGTTACTTTCAGGTCTGCTCTTTTTTTTTCTTCCCTAAAATCCTATTGGACACAAGCTGTTTTTGTCAAAGGAGGAGACCTATCACAGTGCACGCTCTCCACTGGGATGTACGTAAAGCGGAAATACGTCAAGCCTCCTCAAAACGATACCGCCAAAGTAGCCTGCGCTTGTCAAAGACAGAGCTGCAACAAGTCAAGACATAGCTGTAACAATGGCTACGCCTGCGTCAGGAGAAGAAAGACAATCCGCTGAGCCGTCTGAGTCTGATAATGAGCCGGACTCGGAGCAGGGACTTTCACAAAATCCTTGGCCGTATCTTAACTCAATGTTTGAGTTCGACCGAGTAAAAAACGAGGGCACAGACAAACCACAGACATTTACAACTTAAACTTTACAACTTAAATTAATTTAGAAAAAAATATTGTAATTTACTGATGTGGAAAATAAGAAATGTACTCTTACTCCTACTCTTACTTTTACTTAAAGTAAATTTAAAAGCATTTACTTTTGGATACTTAAGTACCTTTAAAAGCAAGTACTTTTCTACTCTTACTTGAGTAATATTTTGACTGAGCTACTTTTACTTGTAACGGAGTACATTTTTACCAGTAGTATTTGTACTGGGGTCGAGTACTCTGTCCACCTCTGTCCATTCACGATAGGAGTCTACAGACTTACACTTCCTTTCCATTTTACGCACGTTTTGTTTCAAC